>NC_044549.1:145503023-145544864 GCF_007565055.1 Rhinopithecus roxellana | reverse complement strand
CCTGCAAAGAAGAGAGAGTCGAGACTAACATTGCTTCCAAAAAACAACACGGGAGTACACCCAACCTGGACATCGTTCCTGTCATCTAAAGGAAGAGATGATGATACTACTTTCCACTCTGGAGAACGTACCACATCCCCCTGTGATATTGTTCTCATAACTTGGTGGGGAGAGCATGATATTACTTCCAAGTATGACAGTGGCTTGAACACCCCGTTCTGTGATACGGTCTGCCACACCAACCTGTGCCCCTCGTTTCCCATGCCGTTTCTTGCCCCACCCCCTTTTGGAACCTCGGGGGAGGCTTTTGTCTCTGTCGTTACAGATGAAGAGACGAAGGGTCTGGCGGTTAAGCAAGTTCTGTTACTTGAAAAGCGTGTAGGTCCGCATCCCGAACCCCAAGAAGTTTCTTGGATCTCACAGAAGAAAGACATTTGGGGCGAAGTCCATTAAAGTGCAAGCACGTTTATTAGCCGAAATAGAAAAAGAATAAAAGAAATGTACTCTGGCCGGGCGCAGTGCGCTCACTCCTGTAATCCTTATAACTTCGGGGATGCCGAGGGCAGGTGGATGCCTGAGGTGAGAAGTTCGAGACCAGCCTTGTCCAACATGGCAAAACCCTGGTCGCACTAAAATACAAAAAATTATGGGCGTGGGGCAGGTTGCCTGTCATCCCACTACTAGGAAGGCTGCGGCCCAAGGGAAATCGCTTGAAACCAGGAGGCAGAGTTGTAGTGCGCAAGAATCAGCCACTGCATTTTCCCGTTCGGGCAACAGAGCGAGACTCCATCTCAAAAAAAAAAAAAAAAGAAGAGAAAGAGATGGCTTGCCCTCATAGGCAAGTGGCCCCAAAGGCTGCTGATTGCCCATTTTCCTGGTTATTCTTGATGTACGCCTAAACAAGGTTGGACTCTTCATGCGTGTTCCAGAAAGGGGGGCAATTCCCAGAACTGAGAGTTTTCTGCCTCCCTTCTGAGACCCATGTAGGGAAACCTCCAGATGTTGCCATGGCTCTGTAAACTGTGGAGGCGGCTGGTGGAGAGTTCTTGTGGCAGCTAATGCATTAGAATTAGCCATAATGAAAGCCGTGAGGACAATCAAAGGTAACCCTTTCTCATGGCCATATTGGTTTGGTGAGCTTTGGCCGACTTTACTGAAAACTGCTTATCAGCCAAGGTCTTTATGAGCTGTTCTTGTGACCGACCCTCCTATCTCATCCTGTGACTAAGAATGCCTCCTCGCCTCCTTGTGAAGGCGGCCCAGCAGGTCTCTGCCTGCCTTTACCAGCCTCCATTCAAGATTGGCTGCTTATGGACTAACGTGCCTCTGACAAGTTGGCTGGGTTTGGGAGTTCCCTAGTGTGTGTGTTGTTGCGGCAGCTGTTCCTCGGAGTAGACGGTATTGTCAGTAGGAAAGAGGGCCTTGTTAGCCCTGCCGGCTGGCACTCTGCCCAGTAGTGGCCCATTTTACCGTGCTGACAAAACTGGGGCTTCAGAGACATCAACTCCCCAACACGAACACCCAGACTGTGCGTGGAGGGCTGGGTTTGAATGTGGGCTTGAAAGACCCATCATCTCCTTGCGTCCCCTAGCTCTGCTGCCCAACAGGAAACAGTATCCAGGATCTCCCCCAGTCCCCTCGTGGCACAGCCAGGGTGGGTGGGATGGGGAGCAGAGAGTTCAAAGCCCCCCGGACTCATGAGGCCGGGTCGGGGACCGAGGAGCAACGGACCACAGGCCCACCCCGGAAAAGAATGGTGCAGACCCGGCCGGGCCCAGCGGGCAGGAAGTCTGTGTCCTCAGTAAACGTGACGCCGCTTCCGGCTGCCTCAGCAGGCCGAGCTGTCTTCACCTTTCCAATCATGGGCCCGCCTCTCCAAATTCCAAAGCCACCCACGGAGACAGCGATCTTGGGTCACGTGAGGTTGTAAGCAGCTCTGACCCGCTGCTTTCCGCCACCTCGCCAGCCGGTTCTGGAAGCTCTGCTGCCCTGGTGGGGAAGGTCGTGGCAGGGCTTGGCTGCAAGATGCGGATCCCAGAACCTCCTGGCTCTCACCTCTGATGGGTGGGTGGAAAACCAACCCAGGCTGGAAACAGAGACACCGTGGCGCTTTCCCCCAGAACCTCCTGGCTCTGTCACCTGCTTGGGTGGAACACAACCCCAGGGATTCAACCAGCAGATGTGTGCCTGATTACTATTTCCGAGCTTCCGGCCACTGGCAAAGTCTCCTCTCCGGCTCAGCTCCCCTTCCATTAAACGGCGGGTCTTGGGGGGCTTCCCAAGGAGGGGTAACTGCTTAGTGAGCGATGGGAGGTTTCTTCTGCGGCGCATGAACACGTTTTTGCAACTACATGGCGTGAGTGGTTGCACAGGACTGTGAGTGCACAAATGGCCCCACATTCGCTTTGAATTGAATGATTGTGTGAATAGGAATTGCATGCGATGTGAAAGTCACCTCATTTAAAGTGTTTTAAAAGAGGGCCTGGATTGCATTGCGATGTGAAAGTCACCTCATTTAAGTGTTTTTAAACAGAGGAGCCTGGAGAGGCAGTGTATGCGAGATTCATGTGGACATCCACAGTCTTGAACCTCGCGTTCCTTGCATAAACTGGCAAGGACGGTGTGAGCTGTGTGCCTGGGGCAAGAGAGCCAAGAAGGAAAACCTGGATTCCAGGGGACTTGGATGCGGCCGGGGGCCAGAGAAGGGGCGAGGGGTTATGTGGGGGACCGGCTGGGGGGCCAGCCCAGATAAGCTTTCAATACCGGGGTTCGGTAGCAGCGTTCTACACAGGCGGAGCATCCGTGCCATCTCATTTCCTGCAGGGCTGACCAGTGGCCAGAGTTGGGGACTGGCCCGGCCGGCCCCAACCAAGTCTGGGAGCAGAGGACACTGAGTGAGGGATCCCGGGCCACTTCACTGCCTGCGGCTCTCCTGATACCACAAGAGAGTGTCCAGGAGTGACCTTGGGTCCTAATAGGGGACACCTTCCTGGGCTGCAGGCTGGCAGGGTGGTTGTGGTGGTCAGTGTACTGGGCTCTGCGTCTCCGCCCTCCACCTGCTGCGTGACGGTGGGCCCAGACACCCTAACCTCTCTGTGCCTCTATTTCTTCAATGGCGGACAGGGACACTAGCAGCCCCCATATCCGGCACATGGCCTGAAGCGTTCAAGGCAAGGGCGGCAGGCAGAGCCACAGCCCAAAAGCTCTGAGCAGGGAGCGCCCAGGCAGTTCCACCACCGTCTCCCTCTGGCCGCCGAGGAAACCGAGACTCATGGTGACTGGCCCAGGTCTGTTGGACTCAGGGTCCTTCTCATCCCCAAGATCAGAGGGTCTGCCCCAGGGAAAGAGCTGGCACCAGACCGCCCAGGAAGCACACAGGGAAGGATTGCCATGGGGACTTCGGTATGTTATTGCAAAAAAAAATTATTGCTAATTTGAACCCTGCTTTCATGCATCATTCCCAGACAATGAGCCACGGGAGACACCGGAGAGGCAGGAGACCATCCTCCTTGGCACAAAACCCACTCCCTCGGATGCTGTCCTCAGCGAGGGTGGCTGGGGCCAACCAGGGGTGCCCACCCGACAGAGTGGCAGTGGAGGCAGGTTTGACCCGCAGACATTGAGCCACTGTGGCGAAGGTCCTGGCCTGCCGGTTTAGAAGAAGAGCGACTTCTCGCGGTCCAGGACGGGAAGTGTGGGAGACTGGTGGCCGCCGCGTGGAAGATTTCAGCTGTCTGGCCTTCTTGTTGCCCAGGTCCACGGGGCTGCCGTGCCAGCTGGTATTACCGGCTGCATCAAACGGGTCCTGAAAGGGACAGGCCATGCTCAGCAAAAGGTGGACTTATACATACTCGACATTTACATATGATAGAGGTATAAAATATAGACATTAATAGATATAGAGGTATGAAATATGACTTGGTAGATATCATAGATAAAGGTATAAAATTCGACATAATAGGTATAAAAATATCGGTATAAAATATCGACAAAATTGTATATAAAAGATATCGTATAAAATATACACATAATGATTATATAGTATATAAAATAGACATAATTAAAAGATAAATTAGAGTATAAAATATGATATATAAGATATAATAGATATAGGTATAAAATATGGGTATAATAGATGTAAGTATAAAATATAGACATAATCGATATAATAGATATAGTTATCAAAATATAAGACCCTGTATTAGATATAATAGATATAGGTATAAGATGTAGCCATATCAGATATTAATCATGGAGGTATTACAACTATAGATATAATTAGACTATAGGTATAAACATATAGTATAAAGATACAGATATACATAAAGCCAAAATAGATATAATAGTTGGTAGGTATAAAATATATTATAATAGATAAGCTATCAAATATAGGATATAATCGACTAGTTTTCTAACAAAAAAAATATAGAATAATACATATAACAGATATAAAACATAGACATAATAGATATAGACACAGGTATAAAACATAGATACAATAGATATAGGTATAAAGTATAGATATAATAGAGATATCCGATAAAATATTGATATAATTGATACAGGTATAAAATATAGCTATAATAGATATAATAGATATAGGTATAAAATAGATACAGTAGATATAGGTATAAACTAAAGTTATAATACATATAGGTATAAAATGTAGATATAAAAGATATCATAGACATAGGTATAAAATATAGACATAACAGATACAATAGATAGAGGTATAAAATATAGACAGATATAATAGATACAGCTATAAAATATAGACATAATAGATATAATAGATACAGGTATAAAATATAGACATAATAGATATAATAGATACAAGTACAAAATGAAGACATAATAGATATAATAGATATAGGTATAAAATATAGACATAGATATAAGAGATATAATATATAGACATAATAGATATGATAGATATAGGTATAAAATATAGACATAATATACATGGATAAAAAATACAGACAGTAGATAGATATAGGTATAAAATGTAGACATAAGAGATACAATAAATATAGGTACAAAATGTAGACATAATAGATATGATAGATACAGGTATAAAATATAGACATAATAGATATGATAGATATAGACATAATATATATAATAGATACAGGTATAAAACATAGTCTTAATAGATATAACAGATATAGTTATAAAATATAGACATAATAGATATAATAGATACAGGTATTATAGACATAATAGATATACGTATAAAATATAGACATAATAGTTATAATAGAGGTATAAAATGTAGACATAATGGATATAATACATATAATAGGTAGAGGTATAAAATATAGACGTAATAGATATAATAGAGGTATAAAATATAGACATAATAGATATAGGTATAAAATATAGATATAATAGATATAATAGGTATAGGTATAAAATATAGACGTAATAGATATAATAGAGAGAGATATAAAATATAGACATAATAGATATAATAGAGGTATAAAATATAGACATAATAGATACAATACAGATATAAAACATAGACATAACAGATAAAATAGATATTAAAAATAGAGGTATAAAATATAGACATAATACATATAATAGAGAGGAATAAAATATAGACATAATAGATATAATAGAGGTATAAAATATGGACATAATAGATATAATAGAGGTATAAAATATACACATAATAGATATAATAGATATAGGTATAACATGTAGACATAATAGATATAATAGATATAGCTATAACATAGGCATAATAGATATAATAGATATAGGTATAAAATATAGACATAATAGATATAATAGATACAGGTATAAAATATAGACAGATATAGGTATAAAATACATATAGATATAATAGATACAGGTATAAAATAAACACATAATAGATATAGATAAAAAATATAGACAGAAATAATAGAGGTATAAAATATAGACATAATAGGTATATATAGGTATAACATAGACATAATAGATATAATAGATATAGGTATAAAATAAAGACATAATAGATATAATAGATATACGTAAAAAATATAGACAACAGGTGTACTAGACAACAGGTATAAAATTTTGACAATAGATATAACAGGTATAGGCATAAAATATAGACATAAAAGATATAAAAGATATTGGTATAAAATATAGACATAATAGATATAGGTATAAAATATCCATATAATAGTTATAATAGATATAAAATATAGACATAATAGATATAGTTATAAAACATAGACATAATAGATATAATAGATATAGGTATAAAACATAGACATCACAGTTATAGGTATAATATATAGACATAATAGAGGTATAAAATATAGACATAATAGATAAAATAGAGGTATAAAATATGGACATAATAGATATAATAGATATAGGTATAAATTATAGATATAATAGAGGTATAAAATATAGACATAATAGATATAATAGATATAGATATAAAATATTGACATAGATATAGAAGATAGAGGTATGAAATATAGACATAACAGATATAATAGACAGAGGTATAAAAAATAGACATAATAGATATAATAGTGTTAAGAAATAGAGACATAATAGATCTAATAGACATAATAGACCTATAAAATATAGACATAATAGATAAAATAGAGTTATAAAATACAGACATAATATAATAGATATAGGCATAAAATATAGACATAGACATAATAGAGATATAAAATATAGACATAATAGATGTAATAGATACAGGTATAAAATATAGACATAATAGATATAATAGATATAGGTATAAAATACAGACATAATAGAAATAATAGATATAGGTATTAAATACAGACCTAATAGATATAATATTTATAGGTATAAAATGCAGACCTAATAGATCTAGGTATAAAATGTAGACACAATAGATATAATAGATAAAAGTATAAAATACAGTCATAATAGACATAATAGATATAGGTATAAAATACAGACCTAATAGATATAGGTATAAAATGTAGACATAATATAATAAAGGTATAAAATACAGTCATAATAGATATAAGAGATGTAGGTATAAAATATAGACATAATAGATAGAATAGATGTAGATATAAAATATAGACATAATAGATATAATAGATATAGGTATAAAATATAGACATAATAGATATAATAGATACAGGAATAAAATATAGGCATAAAAGATATAGGTATTAAATAGAGACATAATAGATATAGAAATAGGTATAAAATATAGATATAATAGATATAATAGATATAGGTATAAAATATAGACATAATAGATATAGTAGATAAAGGTAAAATATAGACATAATAGATATTGGTATAAAATATAGACATAATAGATATAATAGAAATAGGTAGAAAATATAAACATAGATATAATAGACGTATAAAATATAGACATAATAGATATAATAGATACAGGTATAAAATATAGAAATAATAATTATAGGTATAAAATATAGACATAATAGATATAATAGATACAGGTATAAAATATAGAAATAATAATTATAGGTATAAAATATAGATATAATAGATGTATAAAATATATACATAATAGATATAATAGAGGTATAAAATATAGACATAATAGCTATAATAGATATAGGTATAAATTATAGATATAATAGAGGTATAAAATATAGACATAATAGAAATAATAGATATAGATATAAAATATAGACAGATATAGAAGATAGAGGTATAAAATGTAGATATAATAGACAGGTATAAAAAATAGACATAATAGATATAATAGAGTTAAGAAATAGAGACATAATAGGTATAATAGATATAATAGAGGTATGAAATATAGACATAATAGACGTAATAGAGCTATAAAATATAGACATAACAGATATAATAGAGATAGGTATAAAATATAGACATAATAGATATAATAGATACAGGAATAAAATACAGACATAATTGAAATAGGTATAAAATATAGACAAAATAGATATAAAAGATATAGGTGTAAAATATAGACATAATAGATAAAATAAATATAGGTATAAAATATAGACATAATAGATATAATAGATATATGTGTAAGATATAGACATAATAGATATAATAGATATAGATATAAAATATAGAAATAATAGATATAATAGGTATAGGTATGAAATATAGACATAATAGATATAATAGATATATGTATAAGATATAGACGTAATAGATACAATAGATATAGGTATAAAATGACATAATAGATATAACAGATATAGATATAAAATATAGACATAATAGATATAGGTATAAAATATAGACATATTAGATATAATTATAGGTATAAAATATAGACATAATAGATATAGGTATAAAATATAGACATAATAGATATAGATATAAAATATAGACATAATAGATTTAATACATATAGGTATACAATATAGACATCATAGATATAATAGATATAGATATAAAATATAGACATAATAGATAAAATAGATATAGGTGTAAAATATATACATAATAGATATAGGTATAAAATATAGACAAAATAGATATAGGTATAAAATATAGACACAGATATAATAGATATAGGTATAATATATAAACATAATAGATATAATAGAGATGGGCATAAAATATAGACGTAATAGATATAATATATGTGTAAAATATAGACATAGTAGATATAATAGATATAGGTATAAAATATAGATACAATAGATATAATAGATATAGGTATAAAATATAGACAGATATAATAGATATAGGTATCAAATATAGACATAATAGATATAGGTATAAAATATAGACATATTAGATATAATAGTTGTAGGTATAAAATATGGACATAATAGATATAACAGACATAGGTATAAAATATAGACATAATAGATGTAATAAATATAGGCATGAAATATAGACATATATAATAGATACAGGTATAAAATATAGACATAATGGACATAGGTATAGAATATAGACATAATAGATACAGGTATAAAATATAGACATAATAGATAAAGGTATAAAATATAGAACATAACAGATAGAGCTATAAAATATAGACATCATAGATATAGTAGATATAGGTATAAAATATAGACATATATAATAGATATAGGTATAAAATATAGACAGAGTAGATATAATAGATATAGGTATGAAATATAGACGTAATGGATATAATAGATATAGGTATGAAATATAGACATAATGGATATAATAGATATAGGTATAAAATATAGACATAATTCATATAGGTATTAAATATAGACATAATAGATATAATAGAAATAGCTATAAAATATAGACATAATACATATAATAGATATAGGTATCAAATGTAGACATAATAATTATAATAGATATAGGTAAAAAATATAGCCATAATAGATATAGGTACAAATATAGAAATAATGGTTATAATAGATATAGATATGAAATATAGACATAATAGATACAATAGGTATAGTTTTAAAATAAAGACATAATAGATATAATAGATATAATTATGAAATATAGACATAATATATATAATAGATATAGGCATAAATTAGAGACATAATATATATAATAGACACAGGTATAAAATATAGACATAATAGATATAATCCACATAGGTATAAAATATAGACATAATAGATATAGGTCTAAAATATAGACATAATAGATATAATCCATATAGGTATAAAATATAGACATAATAGATATAATCCATATAGGTATAAAATATAGACATATTAGATATCATAGATACAGGTATAAAATATAGAGAAAACAGATATAATAGTTATAGGTATAAAATATAGACATAATAGATATAGATATAAAATACAGACATAATAGATATAGGAATAAAATATAGACATATTAGATATAATAATTATAGGTATAAAATATAGACATAAGAGATATAATAGACCTAGGTATAAAATATAGACAAAATAGATATAATTGTTATAGGTATAAAATATAGACATAATAGATATAGATATAAAATATAGACAAAATAGAGTTAATAGATATAGGTATAAAATATAGACATAATAGATAAAATAGATACAGGTATAAAATGTAGACATAATAGATATAGGTATAAAATATAGACAAAACAGATATAGGTATAAAATATAGACATAGATATAATAGATATAGGTATAAAATATAAACATAATAGATAAAATAGAGATGGGTATAAAATATAGACGTAATAGATATAATACATATAGGTGTAAAATATAGACATAGTAGATATAATAGATATAGTTATAAAATATAGACATAATAGATATAATAGATATGGGTATAAAATATGGACATAATACATATAGGTATTAAATATAGACATAATAGATATAATAGAAATATGTATAAAATATAGACATAATAGATATAGGTACAAAATATAGACATAATAGATTTACTAGATATAGTTATAAAATATAGACATAATAGACACAATAGATATAGGTATAAAATTTATACATAATAGATATCGGTATAAAATATACCCATAAGAGATATAATAGATATAGGTATACAATATAGACATAATTGATAAAGTAGATTTGGGTATAAAATATAGACATAAGAGATATAGGTATCACATATAGATATAATAGATATAATAGATATAAGTATAAAATATAGACATTAGATATAATAGATATAGCTATAAAATATAGACAGAGTAGATATAATAGATATAGGTATAAAATATAAACATAATGGATATACTAGATATAGGTATAAAATATAGACATAATAGATATAATAGATATCGCTATCAAATATAGACATAATTATGATATAGTTATAAAATATAGACATAATGGATAAATGTACAAAATATAGACATAATGGTTATAATAGATATAGGTATGGAATATAGACATAATAGATGCAATAGGTATAGGTTTAAAATAAAGACATTATAGATATAATAGATATAGGTATAAAATACAGACATACTAGATATAATCCATATAGGTATAAAATATAGACATAATAGATATAGGTATAAAATATAGACATGATAGATATAGTTATAAAATATAGACATAATAGATATAATAGATATAGGTATAAAATATAGATACAATAGATATAATAGATACAGGTAGAAAATATAGATATAATAGATATAGACATAGGTATAAAATATATATATAATAGATATAATCGATATAATAGATGTTTTCATAAAATACAGATATAATAGATAGAATAATATAGGTATAAGTATAGATGTAATACATATAATAGATACAGGTATAAAATATAGTATAATAGATATAGGTATAAAATATAGACAGAGTAGATATAATAGATATAATATATAGACATAATGGATATAGTAGATATAGGTATAAAATATACACATAATAGATATAGGTATAAAATATAGATACAATAGATATAATAGATAAAGGTATAAAATATAGATACAATAGATATAGACATAGGTATAATATATATATATATAATAGATATAATCAATATAATAGATATTGGCATAAAATACAGATATAATAGATAGAATAATATAGGTATAAGTATAGATGTAATACATATAATAGATACAGGTATAAAATATAGATATAATAGATATAGGTATAAAATATAGACAGAGTAGATATAATAGATATAATATATAGACATAATGGATATAGTAGATATAGGTATAAAATATACACATAATAGATATAATAGATATAGGTATAAAATATAGATACAATAGATATAATAGATAAAGGTATAAAATATAGATACAATAGATATAGACATAGGTATATATATATATATATGATATAATCAATATAATAGATATTGGCATAAAATACAGATATAATAGATAGAATAATATAGGTATAAGTATAGATGTAATACATATAATAGATACAGGTATAAAATATAGATAGAGGTATAAAATATGGGCATAAGAGATATAATAGATATAGGTATAAAATATAGACAGAGTAGATATAATAGATATAGGTATAAAATATAGACAGAGTAGATATAATAGATATAGGTATAATATATAGACATAATGGATATAATAGATATAGGTATAAAATATAGATATAATAGATATAATAGATATAGGTATAAAATATAGACATAATAGATATAGGTATTAAATATTGACATAATAGATATAATAGAAATAGGTATAAAAAATAGACATAATAGATATAATAGATACAGGTATCAAATATAGACATAATAATTATGATAGATATAGGTATAAAATATAGACATAATGGATATAGGTACAAAATACAGACATAATGGTTATAATAGATATAGGTATGAAATATAGACATAATAGATATAATAGGTATAGGTTTAAAATAAGGACATAATAGATATAATAGATATAGGTATAAAATATAGACATAATAGATATATTAGATATAGGTATAAAATATAGACAAAATAGATATTAGTTATAGGTATAAAATATAGACATGATAGATATAGATAAAAAATATAGACATAATAGATATAGGTATAAAATACAGACATATGAGATATAATATTTATAGGTATAAATTACAGACATAATAGATATAGGTATAAAATATAGACAAAATAGATGTAATAGTTATAGGTATAAAATATAGACATAATAGATATAGATATAAAATATAGACATAATAGATTTAATAGATATAGGTATACAATATAGACATAATAGATAAAATAGATATAGGTATAAAATATAGACATAATAGATATAGGTATAAAATATAGACAAAATAGATACAGGTATAAAATATAGACATAGATATAATAGATATAGGTATAAAATATTAACATAATACATATAATAGAGATGGGTATAAAATATAGACGTAATAGATATAGGGGCGGAGCAAGATCGCCGAATAGGAACAGCTCCAGTCTCCAACTCCCAGCGCGAGCGACACAGAAGACCGGTGATTTCTGCATTTTCAACCGAGGTACTGGGGTCATCTCACTAGGGAGTGCCGGACAATCGGTGCTGGTCAGCTGCTGCAGCCTGACCAGCGAGAGCTGAAGCAGGGCGAGGCATCGCCTCACCTGGAAGTGCAAGGGGGAAGGGAATCCGTTTTCCTAGCCAGGGGAACTGAGACACACAACACCTGGAAAATCGGGTAACTCCCACCCCAATACTGTGCTTTAAGCAAAGAGGCACACCAGGAAAATATATCCCACACCTGGCCGGGAGGGTCCCATACCCACGGAGCCTCCCTCACTGCTAACACAGCAGTCTGCGGCGATCTATCCGCAAGGCAGCAGCGAGGCTGGGGGAGGGGCGCCCGCCATTGCTGAGGCTTAAAAGTAGGTAAACAAAGCCGCTGGGAAGCTCGAATTGGGTGGAGCTCACAGCAGCGCAAGGAAGCCTGCCTGCCTCTGTAGACTCCACCTCTGGGAACAGTGCACAGCTGAAGGCCAACAGGGGAAACAGCGGGGGCCGGTGCAGACGCGAACGACTCTGTCTGACAGCTTTGGGGAGAGCTGTGGATCTCCCAACTCGGAGGTTGAGATCTGAGAACGGACAGACTGCCTGCTCAAGTGGGTCCCTGACCCCTGAGTAGCCTAGCTGGGAGAAATTCCCCACTAGGGGCAGTCTGACACCCCACACCTCACAGGGTGGAGTACACCAGTGAGAGGAAACTTCCAAAGGAAGAATCAGACAGGTACACTCGCTGTTCAGCAATATTCTATCTTCGGCAAACTCTGCTGCTGATACCCAGGCAAACAGGGTCTGGAGTGGACCTCAAGCAATCTGCAACAGACTAACAGACAGTCCTTCTGACTGTCAGAAGGAAAACTATCAAACAGGAAGCACACCTATACCAAAACCCCATCAGTACGTCACCATCATCAAAGACCAGAGACAGATAAAACCACAAAGATGGGGAAGAAGCAGGGCAGAAAAGCTGGAAATTCAAAATATAAGAGCGCATCTCCCCCTGCAAAGAAGCGCAGCCCATCGCCAGCAACGGATCAAAGCTGGTCAGAGAATGACTTGGACGAGAGGAGAGAAGAAGGCTTCAGTCCATCAAACTTCTCAGAGCTAAAGGAGGAATTACTTACCCAGCGCAAAGAAACTAAAAATCTTGAAAAAAGAGTGGAAGAATTGACAGCTAGACTAATTAATGCAGAGAAGATCATAAACGAAATGACAGAGATGAAAACCATGACACGAGAAATACGTGACAAATGCACAAGCTTCAGTAACTGACTCGATCAACTGGAAGAAAGAGTATCAGCGATTGAGGATCAAATGAATGAAATGAAGCAGGAAGAGAAACCAAAAGACAAAAGAAGAAAAAGAAATGAACAAAGCCTGCAAGAAGTATGGGATTACGTAAAAAGACCAAATCTACGTCTGATTGGGGTGCCTGAAAGTGAGGGGGAAAATGGAACCAAGTTGGAAAACACTCTTCAGGATATCATCCAGGAGAACTTCCAAACCTAGTAGGGCAGGCCAACATTCAAATTCAGGAAATACAGAGAACACCACAAAGATACTCCTCCAGAAGAGCAACTCCAAGACACATAATTGCCAGATTCACCAAAGTTGAAATGAAGGAAAAAATCTTAAGGGCAGCCAGAGAGAAAGGTCGGGTTACCCACAAAGGGAAGCCCATCAGACTAACAGCAGATCTCTCGGCAGAAACTCTACAAGCCAGAAGAGAGTCGGGGCCAATATTCAACGTTCTTAAAGAAAAGAATTTTAAACCCAGAATTTCATATCCAGCCAAACTAACTTTCATCAGTGAAGGAGAAATAAAATCCTTTACAGATAAGCAAATGCTTAGAGATTTTGTCACCACCAGGCCTGCCTTACAAGAGACCCTGAAGGAAGCCCTAAACATGGAAAGGAACAACCGGTACCAGCCATCGCAAAAACATGCCAAAATGTAAAGACCATCGAGGCTAGGAAGAAACTGCATCAACTAACGAGCAAAATAACCAGTTAATATCATAATGACAGGATCAAGTTCACACATAACAATATTAACCTTAAATGTTAATGGACTAAATGCTCCAATTAAAAGACACAGACTGGCAAACTGGATAAAGAGGCAAGACCCATCAGTCTGCTGTATTCAGGAGACCCATCTCACATGCAGAGACATACATAGGCTCAAAATAAAGGGATAGAGGAAGATCTACCAAGCAAATGGAGAACAAAAAAGAGCAGGGGTTGCAATCCTTGTCTCTGATAAAACAGACTTTAAACCATCAAAGATCAAAAGAGACAAAGAAGGCCATTACATAATGGTAAAGGGATCAATTCAACAGGAAGAGCTAACTCTCCTAAATATATATGCACCCAATACAGGAGCACCCAGATTCATAAAGCGAGTCCTTAGAGACTTACAAAGAGACTTAGACTCCCATACAATAATAATGGGAGACTTCAACACTCCGCTGTCAACGTTAGACAGATCAACGAGACAGAAAGTTAACAAGGATATCCAGGAATTGAACTCATCTCTGCACCAAGCGGACCTAATAGACATTTATTAGACATTTATAGAACTATAAATATATTATATTTATAATATTTTTATAAATATATTTATATATTTAAATATATTATATAACTATAGACATATAATAGACATTTATAGAACTCTCCACCCCAAATCAACAGAATATACATTCTTCTCAGCACCACATCGCACTTATTCCAAAATTGACCACATAATTGGAAGTAAAGCACTCCTCAGCAAATGTAAAAGAACAGAAATTATAACAAACTGTCTCTCAGACCACAGTGCAATCAAACTAGAACTCAGGACTAAGAAACTCAATCAAAACCGCTCAACTACATGGAAACTGAACAACCTGCTCCTGAATGACTACTGGGTACATAACGAAATGAAAGCGGAAATAAAGATGTTCTTTGAAACCAATGAGAACAAAGATACAACATACCAGAATCTCTGGGACACATTTAAAGCAGTGTGTAGAGGGAAATTTATAGCACTAAATGCCCACAAGAGAAAGCAGGAAAGATCTAAAATGGACACTCTAACATCACAATAAAAAGAACTAGAGAGGCAAGAGCAAACACATTCAAAAGCTAGCAGAAGGCAAGAAATAACTAAGATCAGAGCCGAACTGAAGGAGATAGAGACACAAAAAACCCTCCAAAAAATCAATGAATCCAGGAGTTGGTTTTTTGAAAAGATCAACAAAATTGACAGACCGCTAGGAAGGCTAATAAGAAAAGAGAGAGGAATCAAATAGATGCAATAAAAAATGATAAAGGGGATATCACCACTGACCCCACAGAAATACAAACTACCATCAGAGAATACTATAAACGCCTCTACGCAAATCAACTAGAAAATCGAGAAGAAATGGATAATTTCCTGGACACTTACACTCTTCCAAGGCTAAACCAGGAAGAAGTTGAATCCCTGAAGAGACCAATAGCAGGCTCTGAAATTGAGGCAACAATTAATAGCCTACCCACCAAAAAAAGTCCAGGACCAGATGGATTCACAGCTGAATTCTACCAGAGGTACAAGGAGGAGCTGGTACCATTCCTTCTGAAACTATTCCAATCAAGAGAAAAACAGGGAATCCTCCCTAACTCATTTTATGAGGCCAACATCATCCTGATACCAAAGCCTGGCAGAGACACAACAAAAAAAGAGAATTTTAGACCAATATCTCTGATGAACATCGATGCAAAAATTCTCAATAAAATACTGGCAAAACGGATTCAGCAGCACATCAAAAAGCTTATCCACCATGATCAAGTGGGCTTCATCCCTGGGATGCAAGGCTGGTTCAACATTCGCAAATCAATAAATGTAATCCAGCATATAAACAGAACCAAAGACAACAACCACATGATTGTCTCAATAGATGCAGAAAAGGCTTTTGACAAAATTCAACAGCCCTTCATGCTAAAAACGCTCAAGAAATTTGGTATTGATGGAACGTACCTCAAAATAATAAGAGCTATTTATGACAAACCCACAGCTAATATCATACTGAATGGGCAAAAACTGGAAAAATTCCCTTTGAAAATTGGCACAAGACAGGGATGCCCTCTCTCACCACTCCTATTCAACATAGTGTTGGAAGTTCTGGCTAGGGCAATCAGGTAAGAGAAAGAAATCAAGGGTATCCAGTTAGGAAAAGAAGAAGTCAAATTGTCTCTGTTTGCAGATGACATGATTGTATATTTAGAAAACCCCATGGTCTCAGCCCAAAATCTCCTTAAGCTGATAAGCAACTTCAGCAAAGTCTCAGGATACAAAATTAATGTGCAAAAATCACAAGCATTCTTATACACCAGTAACAGACAAGCAGAGAGCCAAATCAGGAATGAACTTCCATTCACAATTGCTTCAAAGAGAATAAAATACCTAGGAATCCAGCTTACAAGGGATGTAAAGGACCTCTTCAAGGAGAACTACAAACCACTGCTCAGTGAAATAAAAGAGGACACAAACAAATGGAAGAACATACCATGCTCATGGATAGGAAGAATCAATATTGTGAAAATGGCCATACTCCCCAAGGTTATTTATAGATTCAATGCCATCCCCATCAAGCTACCAATGAGTTTCTTCACAGAATTGGAAAAAACTGCTTTAAAGTTCATATGGAACCAAAAAAGAGCCCGCATTGCCAAGACAATCTTAAGTCAAAAGGACAAAGCTGGAGGCGTCACACTACCTGACCTCAAACTATACTACAAGGCTACAGTAAGCAAAACAGCATGGTACTGGTACCAAAACAGCATGGTACTGGTACCAAAACAGAGATATAGACCAATGGAACAGAACAGAGTCCTCAGAAATAATACCGCACATCTACAGCCATCTGATCTTTGACAAACCTGAGAGAAACAAGAAATGGGGAAAGGATTCCCTATTTAATAAATGGTGCTGGGAAAATTGGCTAGCCATAAGTAGAAAGCTGAAACTGGATCCTTTCCTTACCCCTTATACGAAGATTAATTCAAGGTGGATTAGAGACTTAAATGTTAGACCTAATACCATAAAAACCCTAGAAGAAAATCTAGGTAGTACCATTCAGGACATAGGCATGGGCAAGGACTTCATGTCTAAAACACCAAAAGCAACGGCAGCAAAAGGAAAAATTGACAAATGGGATCTAATTAAACTAAAGAGCTTTTGCACAGCAAAAGAAACTACCATCAGAGTAAACAGGCAAGATACAGAATGGGAGAACATTTTTGCCACCTACTCATCTGACAAAGGGCTAATATCCAGAATCTACAAAGAACTCAAACAAATATACGAGAAAAAAACAAACAACCCCATCAAAAAGTGGGGAAAGGATATGAACAGACATTTCTCAAAAGAAGATATTCATACAGCCAATAGACACATGAAAAAATGCTCATCATCACTCGCCATCAGAGAAATGCAAATCAAAACCACAATGAGATACCATCTCACACCAGTTAGAATGGCAATCATTAAGAAGTCAGGAAACAACAGGTGTTAGAGAGGATGTGGAGAAATAGGAACACTTTTACACTCTTGGTGGGATTGTAAACTAGTTCAACCATTATGGAAAACAGTATGGCAATTCCTCAAGGATCTAGAACTAGATGTACCATATGACCCAGCCATCCCATTACTGGGTATATACCCAAAGGATTATAAATTATTCTACTACAAAGACACATGTACACGTATGTTTATTGCGGCACTATTCATAATAGCAAAGACTTGGAATCAACCCAAATGTCCATCTGTGACAGACTGGATTAAGAAAATGTGGCACATATACACCATGGAATACTATGCAGCCATAAAAAAGGATGAGTTTGCGTCCTTTGTAGGGACATGGATGCAGCTGGAAACCATCATTCTTAGCAAACTATCACAAGAAGAGAAAACCAAACACTGCATGTTCTCACTCATAGGTGGGAACTGAACAATGAGATCACTTGGACTCGGGAAGGGGAACATCACACACTGGGGCCTATCATGGGGAGGGGGGAGGGGGGAGGAGGGAGGGATTGCATTGGGGAGTTGTACATGATATAAATGATGAATTGATGGATGCTGACGAGTTGATGGGTGCAGCACACCAACATGGCATAAGTATACATATGTAACAAACCTGCAAGTTAGGCACATGTACCCTAGAACTTAAAGTATAATAATATATATATATATATATATAGACATAATAGATATAATAGGCATACGTATAAAATATAGATATAATAGATATAGATATAATATAGATATAATAGTTATAATAGATACAGAAATAAAATATAGAAATAATAGATATAATTATAAAACATAAATATAATAGATATAATAGATATAGGTATAAAATATAGACATAATAGATATAATACATTTAGGTAAAAAATATAGACATAATAGATATAATAGATTAGGTATGAAATATAGACATAATAGATATAGGTATAAAATATGGACAGAATAGATATAACAGATATAGTTATAAAATATAGACATAATAGTTATAACAGATATAGGTATGAAATATAGACATAATAGATATAGGTATAAAATATAAACATAATAGATAAAATAGATATAGGTATAAAACATAGACATAATAGATATAATAGATATAGGTATAAAATATAGACATGATAGATACAATAGATATAGACATAATAGATATTGGTATGAAATATAGACATAATAGATATAACAGATATAGTTAAAATATAGACATAATAGATATAATAGATATAGGTATAAAATATAGACATAATAGATATTATAGATACAGGTATAAAATATAGACATAATAGATATAATATATATACGTAAAAAATATAGACATAGTAGATATAATAGGTATAGGTATAAAATATAGAAATAATAGATACAGGTATAAAATATAGATACAATGGATATAATAGATATAGGTATAAAATACAGACATAATAGATATACTAGATATAGGTAAAAAATATAGACATTACAGGTATAATTGATATAGGTAAAATATATAGACATAATACATATAATAAATACAGGTATAAAATATAGATATAATAGATATACGTATAAAATATAAACATAAAAGATAGAATAGATATAGGTATAAAAAATAGGCATAATATATATAATACATATACGAATAAAATATAGACATAATAGATAAAATAGATATAGATATAAAATATAGACATAATAGATATAATAGATATAGGTATGAAATACAGACATAACAGATATTTTAGATATAGGTATAAAATACACACATAATAGACATAATAGATATAGGTATAAAATATAGACGTAATAGATATAATAGATATATAAAATGTAGACATAATAGATATAATAATAGGTATAAAATATACACATAATAGATATAATAGACATAGATATAAAATATACACATAATAGATATAATAGATATACGTAGAAAATATAGACATAGAAGATATAATAGATAGAGGTATAAAATATAGACATAATAGATATAATAGATATAGGTATAAAATATAGACATAATAGTCATAGGTATAAAATATAGACATAATAGACATAATAGATATAGGTATAAAATATAGACATAATAGTTATAGGTATAAAATATGGACATAATAGATATCATAGAGGTATAAAATATAGACATAATAGATATAATAGATAGAGGTATAAAATATAGACATAATAGATATAGGTATAAAATATAGACATAAGAGATATAATAGATATAGTTATAAAATATTGGCATAAGGCCGGGCGCGGTGGCTCAAGCCTGTAATCCCAGCACTTTGGGAGGCCGAGACGGGCGGATCACGAGGTCAGGAGATCGAGACCCTCCTGGCTAACACGGTGAAACATCGTCTTTACTAAAAAATACAGAAAACTAGCCGGGCGAGGTGGCAGGCGCCTGTAGTCCCAGCTACTCGGGAGGCTGAGGCAGGAGAATGGCTTAAACCCGGGAGGCGGAGCTTGCAGTGAGCTGAGATCCAGCCACTGCACTCCAGCCTGGGCGACAGAGCGAGAATCTGCCTCAAAAAATAAAAAATAAAAAAATAAAATATAGGCATAAGAGTTATAATAGATATAGGTATAAAATATAGAAATAATAGATATAGGTATGAACTATAGACATAATAGATATAATAGACAGGTATAAAATATAGACAAAATAGATATAATAGAAACAGTTATAAAATATAGACATAATAGATATAATATATGCAGGTATAAAATAAAGACATAATACAAAATATAGAAATAAGAGATATGATATAGGTATAAAATGTAGACATAATGGATATCATAGACATAGGTATAAAATATAGACATAATAGATACAACAGACATACGTATAAAATGTAGACATAATATAATAGATATTGGTATAAAATATAGACATAATAGATATAACAGATATACGTTTAAAATATAGACATAGTAGACATAATAGATATAGATATATACATAATAGCTATAGGTATAAAATATAGACCTAATAGATATAATAGATATAGGTATAAAATATACACAAAATAGATATAATAGATATAGGTATAAAATATAGACATAACAGACATAATAGATATAGGAATAAAATATAGACCTAATAGATATAATAGATAGAGGTATAAAATGTAGACATAATAGATATAATACATAGAGGGATAAAATACAGACATAATAGATATAATAGATATAAAATATAGACATAATACACATAATAGATATAGGTATAAAATGTAGACATAATAGATATAATATACACACGTATAACATACGCATAATAGATTTAATAGTTATAGGTATAAAATATAGACATAATAGATATAATAGATACAGGTATAAAATATAGGTGTAATAGACATAATACATATAGGTATAAAATACAGACATAATAGGTATAGGTATAAAATATAGACAAAATAGATATGTATAGGTATAAAATACAGACATAATAGATATAATAGATAAATGTATAAAATATAGAGGTAATAGATATAATAGATATAGGTATAAAATATAGACATAATAGATATAATAGATATAGGTATAAAATATAGACATAATAGATATAATATATAGAGGTATAAAATACAGACATAATAGATATACGTATAAAATATAGACATAATAGATACAATCTATATAGGTATTAAATATTGACATAATAATTATAGTTGTAAAATATAGATATAATAAATATAATAGATATAGGTATAAAATATCGATATAACATTAATAATAGATATAGTTATAAAATATAGACATGAGATATATTAGATATAGGTATAAAATATAGACAAAATAGATACCATAGATATAGTAATAAAATATAGACATAATAGATATAGGTATCAAATATAGATTTAACAGATATATTGTATATAGGTATAAAATACAGATATAATATATATTATAGATATAGTTATAAAATATATATATAATAGATGTAGATATAGGTATAAAATATAGATATAATAGATATAATAGATATAGGTATAAAATATAGATGTAATAGATATAGGTATAAAATATACATATAATAGTTATAATAGATATAGGTAAAAAATATAGATATAATAGATATAATACATATAGGTATAAAACACAGATATAATCGATATAGGTATAAAATATAGATATAATGGATATAATAGGTATAGGTATAAAATACAGACATAATAGATATACTAGATATAGGTATAAAATATAGACATAGGTATAATAGATATATTTATGAAATATAGACATAATACATATAATAGATACAGGTATAAAATATAGATATAATAGATATTCGTATAAAATATAGACATAATAGATAAAATAGATATAGGTATAAAAAATAGACATAATATATACAATTCATATACGAATAAAATATAGACATAGTAGATATAATAGATATAGACATAAAATATATACATAATAGATATAGGTATAAAATATAGACATAATAGATATAAGAGATAGGTATAAAATATACTCATAATAGATATAATAGATATAGGTATAAAATATACACATAATAGACATAATAAATATAGGTATAAAATATAGACATAATAGATATGGGTATAAAATATAAACATAATAGATATATATATAGTTATAAAACATAACATAAGACATATAATAGATGTAGGTATAAAATATAGACATAATACATGCAATAGATATAGGTATACAATATAGACATAATAAATATAATAGATATAGGTATAAAATATAGACATAATAGATATAATAGATATAGGGCTAAAATATAGACATAATAGTTATAATAGATATTAGTATAAAATATAGACATAATAGATATAGGTATAACATACACACGTAATAGATATAATAGATATAGGTATAAAATATAGACGTAATAGACATAACAGATATAGTTAAAATATAGACATAATAGATATAATAGATACAGGTATAAAATATAGATATAATAGATACAGGTTTAAAATATAGACACAATAGATATAATAGATATAGGTATAAAATATAGACATAAGAGGTATAATAGATATAGGTATAAAATATAGACATAATTGATATAATACATATAGGTATAAAATATAGACATAATAGATACAATAGATATAGGTATAAAATATAGACAGAATAGATATGATAGAGGCATAAAAGACATAAAAGATATAATAGATATAATAGAAAGCGGTATAAAACATAGATATAATAGATATAATAAATAGAGGTATAAAATATAGACATTATAGATATAATAGATATAGGTATAAAATATAGACATAATTGATATAATAGATAGAGGTATAAAATATAGCCATAATGCGTATGACAGATATAGCTATAAAATATAGACATAATAGGTATAGTAGATATAGGTATAAAATATAGACATAATAGATATAAGAGATATAGGTATAAAATATAGACATAATAGATATAATAGATATAGGTATAAAATATCGATATAATACATATATGTGTAACATATAAATATAATAGACATAGGTATAAAATTTAGACATAATAGATATAATAAACATAGGTATAAAATATACTCATAATAGATATAATAGTTATAGGTATGAATTATAGGCATAATACATATAGGTATAAAATATAGACATATTAGATATAATAGATAGAGTATAAAATATAGACATGATAGGTATAACTGATATAGGTATAAAATATAGACATAATAAATATAGGTATAAAATATAGACATAATAGATATGAGAGTTATAAGTATAAAATATAGACATAATAGATATAATAGATATAGGTATAAAATATAGACGTCAAAGATATAATAGATATAGGTATAAAATATAGACATCAAAGATAAAATAGATGTAGGTATAAAATATAGACATAATAGACATAGGTATAAAATATACACATAATATATATAGTAGATATTGGTATAAAATATAGACATAATAGAAATAATAGATATAATAGTGGTATGAAATATCGACATAATAGATATAATAGAGGTATAAAATATAGACATAATAGATATAAAAGATATCGGTATAAAATATAGACATAATTGATATAGTAGATAGAGGTATAAAATATAGCCATCATACGTATAACAGATACAGCTATAAAATATAGACATAATAGGTATAATAGATATAGGTATAAAATAGAGACATAATAGATATAATAGATACAGGTATAAAATATAGACAGAATAGATATAGGTATAAAATGTAGACATAATAGATATAATAGATATAGGGATAAAATATACACATAATAGATATAATAGATATAGGTATAAAATGTACACATAATAGATATAATAGATATAGGGATAAAATATAGTCATATTTGATATCGGTATAAAATATAGACATAATAGATGTAAGAGATATTGTTATAAAATATAGACATAATAGTTATAATAGATATAGGTATAAAATGTAGACAAAATAGATATAATATATGTAAGCATAAAATATAGACTTAATAGATATAATAGATATAGGTATAAAATGTGGACATAATAGATATAATAGATATAGGTTTAAAATTTAGACATCATAGGGATAATAGATATAGGTATAAAATATAGACATAATAGATATACATATAGATATGAAATATAGACATAATAGATATAATAGATATATTTATAAAATATAGACATAATAGATATAATAGATATAGGTACGAAATATATACATAATAGATATAATCGATATAGGTATAAGATATAGACATAATAGATATAATAGATATACGTGTAAAATATAGACATAATAGATATATTAGATATAGGTATAAAATATAGATAAAATGGATATACGTGTAAAATATAGATATAATATATATACTCGATAGAAGTATAAAATATAGATATAATAAATATAGGTATAAAATATAGATATAAAAGTTATAATAGATATAGTTATAAAATATAGATATAATAGATATAAAATATAAATGTAAGAGATACAATCGATATAGGTTAAAATATAGGTAAAATAGTTATAGGTATAAAGTATAGACATAATACGTATAATAGATATAGGTATAAAATATAGACATAATAGATATAATAGATATAGGAATAAAATATATATAATACATATAGGTATAATATATAGATATAATTCATATAGGTATAAAATATAGACGTAATAGATATAGCAGATACAGGTATAAAATATAGATATAATAGATATAGGTATAAAATATAGATGTAATAGATATAATAGACATACGTATGAAATATAGATACAATAGATATAGGTATAAAAGATAGATATAATAGATATAATAGATACAGGAATAAAATATAGATACAATAGTTATAATTACAAAATTAAATATAATGGATATATTAGATATAGGTATAGTGATACATTAGATATAGGTATAAAATATAGTTATAATAGATATAGGTATAAAATATAGATATAATAGATATAATACATATAGGTATAAAATATAGACATAATAGATATAATGGATATAGGTATTAAAAATAGACATGATAAATATAACAGATATAGGTATACACTATAGACATAATAGATATAATAGTTATAAAATATAGATATCATAGATATAATAAATATAGGTATAAAATATAGACCTAATAGATATAGGTTTAAAATATAGACATAATAGATATAATAGATACAGGTATAAAATATAGACATTATAGATATAGGTATAAAATATAAACCAAATAGATATAATAGATACAGTTATAAAGTATACACATAATAGATATAATAGATATAGGTATAAAACAAAGACATAATAGATACAGGTATAAAATACAGACATAATAGATATAGGTATAAAATATAGACATAATCGATATACCTATAAAATATAGCCATGAGATTTATAATAGATAGAGGTATAAAATATAGACATAATAGATATAATAGGTACAGGTATAAAATATAGACATAGATATAATAGATATAGGTATAAAATATAAACATAATAGATATAATAGAGATTCGTATAAAATATAGACGTAATAGATATAATAGAGATAGGTGTAAAATATAGACATAGTAGATATAATAGATATAGGTATAAAATATAGACATAATGGATATAATAGATATAGGTATAAAATATAACATAATAGATATAATAGATATAGGTGTAAAATATAGATATAATAGATATGATAGATACAAGTATAAAATATGGATATAATAGATATAATGGATATAGGTGTACAATGTGGATATAATAGATATAGATAAAAATATAGATATAATAGATATAATAGATATAGGTGTAAATAATAGATATAATACATATAGGTATAAAATATAGACATAATAGATATAATAGGTATAGGTGTACAATATAGACATAATATATAGGTATAAAATTTAGTCATAATTGATATAATAGATATAGGTATAAAATATAGACATAATAGTTATAATAGACGGAGATATAAAATATAGACATAGTAGATATAATACATTTAGGTATTAAATATAGACATAATAAATATAATAGATATATTAATAAAATAGAGACATAATAGATATAATAGATATAGGTATAATATATAGACATAAGAGACATAATAGATATACGCATAAAATATAGATATAATAGATATAATAGATATAGATATAAAATATAGACATAATAGATATAATATATATAAGTATAAAATATAGACTTAATAGATAGACATATAAAACATAGACATAGTAGGTATAATAGTTATAGGTATAAAGTATGGACAGAAAAGATATAAGAGAGGCATGAAATTTAGACATATAGATATAATAGACATAGGTATAAAATATAGACATACAAGATGTAATACATATAGGTATAAAAAATAGACATTATCGATATAATAGATATAGGTATAACATATAGACTTAATAGATATAGCTATAAAATATAGACATAATAGATAGAATAGATAGAGGTATAAAATACAGACATAATAGATATAGGTATAAACTATAGACATAATAGATAGAATAGATAGAGGTATTAGATACAGAGATAATAGATATAGGTATAAATTATAGACATAATAGATATAAGAGATATAGTTATAAAATACAGACATAAGAGTTATAATAGATATAGGTATAAAATATAGACATAATAGATATAATACATATAAGTAAAAAATATAGACTTAATAGATATAGCGGATATAGGTATAAAATGTAGACATAATAGATATAATAGATATAGGTATAAAATCCAGACATAATAGGTATAATAGATATACGTATAAAATATAGACATAATAGATATACATATAGATATACAATATAGACATAATAGATAAAATAGATATATTTATAAAATATAGACATAATAGATATAATAGATATAGGTAAGAAATATAGACATTATAGATATAATAGATATAGGTATAAGATATAGACATAATAGACATAATAGATATAATAAACAGTTATAAAATATAGATATCATAGATATAATAGATATAGTTATAAAATATAGACGTAATAGATATAGGTATAAAATATAGACATAATAGATATAATAGATACAGGTATAATATATAGACATTATAGATATAGGAATAAAATATAGACCTCATAGATATAATAGATACAGTTATAAAATATAGACATAATAGATATAATAGATATAGGTATAAAATAAAGACATAATAGATACAAGAGATATAATAGATAGAGGTAGGAAATATAGACATAATAGATATAATAGATAGAGGTATAAAATATAGAGAATAGATATAATAGATAGAGGTATAAAATATAGACATAATAGTTATAATAGAGGTATAAAACATAGACATAATAGATATAATAGATATAGGTATTAAATATAGAAATAATAGACATAATAGATAATAGTATAAAATATAGACATAATATATATAATAGATATAGGTATGAAATATAGACATAAAAGATATAATAGATATAGGTATAAAATATAGACAAATTGATATAATAGATATAGGTTTAAAATACATACATAATAGATATAGGTATAAAAGGTAGACATAATAAATATAATAGATATAGGTATAAAATATAGACATAATAGATATAGGTATAAAATATAGACATAAAAGATATAATAGATATACCTATAAAATAAAGACATAATAGATATAGGTAAAAAATATAGACATAGTAGATATAATAGAGAGAGGTATAAAATATAGACATAATACATATAAGAGATATTGGTAGAAAATATAGATATAAAAGATATAGGTATAAGATATAAACGTAATAGATATAGTGGATATACGTATAAAATATATACATAATAGCTATAATAGATATAAGTATAAAGTAAGGACATAAGAGATGTAATACATATAGGAATTAAATATAGACCAAAAAGATATATTAGATATAGGTAAAAAATATAGACATAAAAGATATAGGCATAAAATATAGACATAATAGATATAATAGATATAGGTATAAAATATAGACCTAACAGATATAATAGATGTAGGTATAAAAAATAGACATAAGAGATATAATAGATATAGGTATAAAATATAGACGTAATAGATATAATAGTTATAGTTATAAAACATAGACATTATAAATATAATAGATACAGTTATAAAATATAGATATAATAGATATAGGTATAAAATATAGACATAATATATATAATATATAGAGGTGAAAAATATAGACATAATAGATGTAATAGATAGAGGTATAAAATATAGACATCATAGATATAATAGATATAGTTATAAAATACAGACATAATAGATATAATAGATATAGGTATAAAATATAGACATAATAGATAAAATAGATATAGGTTTAAAAATAGACATAATTGATATAATAGATATAGGTGTAAAATATAGACATAATAGATATACTAAATATAGGTAAAAATAGACTTAATAGATATAGGTATACAATATAGATATAATAGATATATATAGGTATAAAATATAGACATAATAGACATAATGGATATTTATACAAAATATAGACATAATAGATATAATAGAGGTATATAATATAGACATAATAGATATAATAGATGTGTTTAAAATATAGATATAATGGATATAAAATAGACAGAATAGATATAATAGATATAGGTATAAAAGACAGACATAATAGATATAATAGATAGAGGTATAAAATATAGACATAGATATAATTGATAGAGGTATAAATTATAGACATAATAGATTTAATAGATAGAGTTATAAAATATAGACATAATAGCTATAATAGATATAATAGAGGTATAAAATATAGGCATAATAAATATGAGATATAATAGACAGAGGTATATAATATAGACATAATAGATATAGTAGATATTGAAAGAATATATAGACATTATCGATATAATAGAGGTATAAAATATAGACATCATAGATATAATAGAGGTATGAAATATAGACGTTATAGATATAATAGATAGAGGGATGAAATATAGACATAATAGTTATAATAGATAGAGTTATAAAATACAGACATAATACATATAAACAAAATAGATGTAATACATATAGGTATAAAATATAGTCATAATAGATATAATACACATAAGTATACAATATAGACATAATAGGTATAACATATATAGGTCTAAAAAATAGACATAATAGATATAATAGATATAGGTATAAAATATAGATATAATGGATATAATAGATACAGGTATATAATATGGACATAATAGATATAGTAGATATAGGTATAACATATACACATAATAGATGTAAGTATAAAATATAGACATAATAGATATAATAGATATAAGTATAAAATATAGACATAATAGGTATAGGTATAAAATACAGACATAATAGATATAATAGATATAGATAAAAAATATAGACATAATGGATATAATAGATATAGCCATAATAGATATAACAGAGGTATAAAATAGAGAAATAATAGATATAATAGATATAGGTATAAAATATGGACATAATAGATATAACAGATATAGGTATAAAATATAGACATAATGGATATAATAGATATAGACATAATAGATATATTAGATAAAGGTATAAAATATAGATATAATAGATATAATAGATAAGGGTATAAAATACTGACATAATAGATATCAGAGATAGAGGTATAAAATATAGACATAATAGATATAATAGAGGTATAAAATATAGACATAATAGACATAATAGATAGATGTATAAATTATACACATAATAGATATAATAGATAGAGGTAAAATATAGACATAATAGATATAATAGATATAGGTATAAAATATAGACATAATAGGTGTAATAGATATAGGTATAAAATACAGACATAATAGATATAATATATATAGACATAATAGATATAAGAGACTATAGGTATAAAATATAGACATAATAGATATACTAGATAGAGACATAATACATATACTCGATATAGGTATAAAATATAGACATAAAAGATATAACAGTTAAAGGTATAAAATATAAACATAATAGATATAATAGAGGTAAAAATATAGACACAATAGTTATAATAGATATAGACATAATAGATATAATAGATATAGGTATAAAATATAGACATAGAAGATATAGGAATAAAATAGAGACATAATAGATATTATAGATATAGGTATAAAATATGGAGATAATAGATATAATAGATATAGGTATAAAATATAGACATAATAGATATAATAGATATACGTATAAAATATAGACATAATAGACATAATAGATACAGGTATAAAATACAAACATAATAGATATGATAGATATAGGTATAAAATATAGACATAATAGATATAATAGATATAGAGATAAAATATAGAGATAAAATATATAATACATATAACTATAAAATATAGACATAATAAATATAATAGATATAGGTATAAAATATAGACATAATAGATATAGATATAAAATAAAGATATAATAGGATAGAGGTATAAAATATAGACATAATAGATATAGGTATAAAATATATACATAATAGATATAAGAGATATACTTATAAAATATAGACATAATAGTTATAACAGATATAGGTATAAAATATAGACATAATGGATATAATAGATATAGACATAATAGATATATTAGATAAAGGTATAAAATATAGATATAATAGATATAATAGATAAGGGTATAAAATACTGACATAATAGATATCAGAGATAGAGGTATAAAATATAGACATAATAGATATAATAGAGGTATAAAATATAGACATAATTGACATAATAGATAGATGTATAAATTATACACATAATAGATATAATAGATAGAGGTAAAATATAGACATAATAGATATAATAGATATAGGTATAAAATATAGACATAATAGGTGTAATAGATATAGGTATAAAATACAGACATAATAGATATAATATATATAGACATAATAGATATAAGAGATATAGGTAAAAAATATAGACATAATAGATATACTAGATAGAGACATAATACATATAATCGATATAGGTATAAAATATAGACATAAAAGATATAACAGTTAAAGGTATAAAATATAAACATAATAGATATAATAGAGGTAAAAATATAGACACAATAGATATAATAGATATAGACATAATAGATATAATAGATATAGGTATAAAATATAGACACAATAGATTTAGGAATAAAATAGAGACATAATAGATATTATAGATATAGGTATAAAATATGGAGATAATAGATATAATAGATATAGGTATAAAATATATACATAATAGATATAATATATATACGTATAAAATATAGACATAATAGACATAATAGATACAGGTATAAAATACAGACATAATAGATATGATAGATATAGGTATAAAATATAGACATAATAGATATAATAGATATAGAGATAAAATATAGAGATAAAATATATAATACATGTAAGTATAAAATATAGACATAATAAATATAATAGATATAGGTATAAAATATAGACATAATAGATATAGATATAAAATATAGATATAATAGAATAGATAGAGGTATAAAATATAGACATAATAGATATAGGTATAAAATATATACATAATAGATATAAGAGATATAGTTATAAAATATAGACATAATAGTTATAACAGATATAGGAATAAAATATAGACATAATAGATATAGGTATTATATTTAGACATAATAGATATAATTGATATAGGTATAAAATACAGACATAGTAGATATAAAAGATATAGGTATAAAATATACACATAATAGATATAACAGATATAGGTATAAAATATAGACATAATAGATATAGGTATAAAATAGAGACATAATAGATATAATAGATATAGTTATAATATATAGACGTAATAGATATTATAGATATAGGTATAAAATACAAACATAATAGATATAATAGATATGGGTATAAAATATAGACATAATAGATATAATAGATATAGGTATAAAATATGGAGATAATAGATATAATAGATATAGGTATAAAATATAGACATAATAGATATAATAGATATACGTACAAAATATAGACATAATAGATATAATAGATGTAGGTAGAAAATGCAGACATAATAGATATAACAGATATATGTATAAAATATAGACATAATAGATATAATAGATATAGATATAAAATATAGACATAATAGATACTATACATATAGGTATAAAATATAGACATAAAAGATATAATAGATATAGGAATAAAAAATATATATAATAGATATAGGTATAAAATATTGATATAACAGATATAGGTATAAAAAATAGATAGATATAGGTATAAAATATAGACATAACAGTAATGATCGATATAGGTATAAAATATAGACATACCATATATAATACATTTAGGCATAAAATATAGACATAATAGATATAGGTATAAAATATAGACATAATAGATATAGTTATAAAATAGACATATAATAAATATAATAGGTTTAGGTATAAAATATAGATATAATAGATATAGGTTTAAAATATAGAAATAACAGATATAATAGATATAGGTATAAAATATAGACATAATAAATATATATGAAAAATGTAGACAATAGATTTAATAGATATAGGTATAAAATATAGACAATAGATATAGGTATAAAATATAGACATAATAGATACATTTGATATAGTTATAAAATATAGACATAATCGATACAGGTATCAAATATAGATATAATAGATATAATAGATATAGGCATAAAATATAGATATAATAGATAAAATAGATAGAGGTATAAATATAGATATAATAGATATAGGTGTACAATATAGATATAATTGATATAATAGATATATGTACAAAATATAGACATAATAGATATAATAGATATAGGTATAAAATATAGACATATATAATATATATAGGTATAAAATATAGACATAATAGATGTAATAGATATAGGTATATCATATAGACATAATAGATATTGGTATAAAATATAGACATAATAGATATAACAGATATAAGTATAAAATATAGACATAATAGGTATAGGTATAAAATACAGATATAATAGATATAATAGGTATAGGTGTAAAATATAGACATAATAGATATAATAGATAGAGGTATAAAATATAGACATAATAGATATAATAGATAGGGGTATTCAATATAGACATAATAGATATATTAGATATAGGTATAAAATGTAGACATAATAGATACAATAGGTAGAGGAATTAAATATAGACATAACAGATATAATAGATAGAGATATAAAATATAGACATAAAAGATATAATAGATATTGGTATAAAGTATAGACAGATATAGTAGATATAGGCAGTAAAATATAAACAGATATAATAGATATAAGTAGAAAATATAGACATAATAGATATAATAGATATAGGTATAAAATATAGACATAATACATATAATAGATATAGGTATAAAACATAGACACAATAGATATAATGGACATAGGTACAAAATATAGACATCATAGATATAGGTATAAAATATAGACATAATAGCTGTAATAGATATAGGTATAAAATATAGATATAATGGATATAATAGATACAGGTATAAAATATATACATAATAGATATAATAGATATAGGTATAACATATAGAGATAATAGATGTAGATATAAAATATAGACGTAATAGATATAATAGATATATGTATAAAATATAGACATAATAGGTATAGGTATAAAATACAGACATAATAGATATAATAGATATAGATAAAAAATATAGACATAATGGATATATTAGATATAGACATAATAGTTATAATAGATATAGGTATAAAATATAGACATAATAGATATAATAGAGGTGAAAATATAGACATAACAGATTTAATAGATAGGTATAAAATATAGACATAATAGATATAATAGATATAGGTATAAAATATAGACACAATGGATATTATAGATATAAACATAATAGATATGTTAGATAAAGGTATAAAATATAGACATAATAGATATAAGAGAGGTATAAAATATAGACATAATAGATATAATAGAGGTATAAAATGTAGACATAATACACATAATAAATAGATGTATAAATTATAGACATAATAGATATAATAGAGAGAGGTATAAAATATAGACATAATAGATACAATACATATAGGTATAAAATATAGACATAATAGATATAATAGATATAGGTATAAAAAATAGATATAATAGATATAGGTATAAAATATAGACATAATAGATATAATAGATGTAGGTGTACAATATAGACATAATGGACAAAATAGATATAGGTATTAAATATAGACATAATGGATACGTTCGACATAGGTATAAAATATAGACATACTAAATATAATAAATTTAGGCATAAAATATACACATAATAGATATAGGGAAAAATATAGACATAATAGATATAGTTATAAAATATACATATTATAAATATAATAGATATAGGTATAAAATATAGATATAATAGATAATAGGTTTAAAATATAGACATAATAGATATAATAGATATAGGTATAAAATATAGACATAATATATATAGATAAAAAATGTAGACAACAGATATAATAGATATAGGTATAAAATATAGACATAATTGAGATAGGTATAAAATATAGACATAATAGATTCATTAGATATAGGTATAAAATATAGACATAATAGATGTAATAGATATAGGTATAAAATATTGACATAATAGATACAATAGATATAGGGATAAAATATAGACATACAAGATATAAAACATATAGGTATAAAATATAGACATCATAGATATAATAGATATAGGTATTAACTATAGACATAATAGGTATAATTGATATAGGTATGAAATACACAATAGATATAATAGATATAGACATAATAGATATAAAAGATATAGGTATAAAATATAGACATAATTGATATAGGTATCAAATATAGATAAAATAGATGTAATAGATAAAAGTATAAAATATAGACATAATATATATGGTAGATATAGGTATGAAATATTGACATACAAGATATAATAGATATAAGTATTAAATATAGACATAATAGATATAATAGAGAGAGGTATAAAATATAGACATAACAGAGATAATAGATATAAGTATAAAATATAGACATAATGTATATAGGTATAAAATATAGACATAATAGATATAATAGATACAGGTATATAATATAGACATAAAAGATATAATAGATATAGGTATAAAATACAGACATAATAGATATAGGTATAAAATATAGACAGATATAATAGACATAGGTATAAAATATAGTCATAATAGTTATAATAGATATAGGTATAAAATATAGACACAATAGATATAATAGATAGAGGTATAAAATATACACATAATAGGTAAAGGTATAAAATATAGACATAATAGATATAAGAGATATAATAGAGGTATGAAATATAGACATGATAGATATGATAGATAGAGGTATAATATATAGACATAATAGATATAATAGGGGTATAAAATATAGACATAATATTTATAATAGAGGTATAAAACATAGACATAATAGATAAAATAGATATAGGTATTAAATATAGAAATTACAGACAAAATAGATATAAGTATAAAATATAGACATAATATATATAATAGATATAGTTATGTAATAAACACATAAAATATATAATAGATATGGGTATAAAATATAGACATAATAGATATAATAGATAGTGGTATAAAATGTAGACATAATAGATATAATAGACGTATAAAATATAGATATAATAGATATAATAGGTATAAAATATAGACATAATAGATATAATAGACAAAGGTATATAATATAGACATAAAAGATATAATAGATATAGGTATAAAATACATACATAATAGATATAGGCATAAAATATAGACATAATAGATATAATAGATATAGGTATAAAATATAGACATAATAGATATAGGTATAAAATATAGACATAATAATTATAATAGATCTACGTATAAAATATAGACATAATAGATATAATAGATATAGGTATAATATAAAGACTTAATAGATATAATATATATAGGTATAAAATATAGAAATAAAAGATACAGTAGATATAGGTATAAAATAAAGACATAATAGATATAGGTATAAAATATAGACATAATAGATATAATAGAGAGAGGTATAAAATATAGACATAATAGATATAATAGATATTGGTAGAAAATATAGACATAATAGATATAGGAATAAATTATAGACATAATAGATATAGGAATAAAATATAGACATAATAGATACAATAGATATAGTTATAAAATATAGACAAAATAGATGTAGATATAGGTATAAAATATAGACATAATAGATAAAACAGATATAGGTTTAAAAATAGACATAATAGATATAATAGATAGAGGTATAAAATATAGACAGAATAGATATAACAGGTATAGGTATAAAATATAAACATAATAGATATAATAGATATAGGTATAAAATGTGGACATAATAGATATAGGAATAAAACATAGACATAATAGATATAATAGATATAAGTATAAAATATAGACATAAAAGAAATAATAGATATAGGTATGAAATATAGACATTAAAGATATAATAGATATAGGTATAAAATATAGACATAATAGATACAACAGATAGAGGTATAAAATATAGACATAATAGATATAATAGAGGTATAAAATATAGATATAATTGATATAATAAATATGTATAAAATATAGACATAATAGATATAATATAGACAGAATAGACATAGTAGATATAGGTATAAAAGACAGACATCATAGATATAATAGATAGAGATATAAAATATAGACAAAATAGATATCATAGATAGAGGTATAAAATATTGACATCATGGATATAATAGAGGTATAAAATATAGACATAGATATAATTGATAGAGGTATAAATTATAGACATAATAGATATAATAGAGTTATAAAATGTAGACATTATAGACATAATAGATATAGGTATTAAATATAGACATAATAGATACAATAGATAGAGTTGTAAAATATAGGCATAATAGATATCATTGATATAATACATAGAAGTATAAAATATAGGCATAATAAATATAAGAGGTATAATAGATAGAGGTATAAAATATAGACATAATAGATATAGTAGATATTGAAATAAAATATAGACATTTTCGATATAATAGAGGTATAAAATACAGACATCATAGATATAATAGATAGTGGTATGAAGTACAGACGTTATAGATATAATAGAGGTATAAAATATAGACATAATAGATATAATAGAGGTATAAAATATAGACATAATAGATATAATAGAGGGATAAAATATAGACATAATAGTTATAATAGATAGAGGTATAAAATTCAGACATAATAGATATAAACACAATAGATGTAATAGATATAGGTATAAAATATAGCCATAATAGATATAATACACATAAGTATACAATATAAACATAATAGATAAAACATATATAGGTCTAGATTGTAGACATAATAGAGATAATAGATATAGGTATAAAATATAGATAAAATAGATATAACAGATATAGGTATAATAATAAAGATATAGATATAAAATATAGATATAATAGATATAGGAATGAGATATAGACAAAATAGATATAATAAATAGAGGTGTAAAATATAGACATAATAGATATAGGTATAAAATTTAGTCATAATAGATATCTTATAGGTATAAAATATAGACATAATATATGTAATAGATATAGGTATAAAATATAGACATAATAGATATCGATATAGGTATAAAATGTACACATAAGAGATATAATAGATATCTCTTATAATTTATACTTATAAGTATAACATAGAGACATAATAGATATAACAGATATACGTATAAAATATAGACATAATATATATAATAGATATAGGTATAAAATATGGACATAATAGATATAATAGATATACGTATAAAATATACACATAATAGATATAGATAGATATAGGTTTAAAATATATATATATTAGACATAATAGATATAGGTATAAAATATAGACATAATAGATATAATAGATATAGGTATAAAATATAGACATAATAGATATAATAGATATAGGTATAAAATATAGACATAATAGGTATAATAGATATAGGTATAAAATATAGACATATTGGATATAATAGATATAGACATAATAGATATATTAGATAAAGGTATAAAATATAGACATATTAGATATAATAGATAGAGGTATAAAATATTGACATAATAGATATCAGAGATAGAGGTATAAAATATAGACATAATAGATATAATAGAGGTATAAAATATAGACATAATAGACATAATAGATCGATGTATAAATTATAGACATAATAGATATAATAGATAGAGGTAAAATATAGACATAATAGATATAATAGATATAGGTATAAAATATAGACATAATAGGTGTAATAGATATAGGTATAAAATATAGACATAATAGATATAATATATATAGACATAATAGATATAAGAGATATAGGTATAAAATATAGACATAATAGATATAATAGATATAGACATAATAGATATAATCGATATAGGTATAAAATATAGACATAAAAGATATAACAAACAAAGGTGTGAAATATAAACATAATAGATATAATAGAGGTAAAAATATAGACACAAAAGATATAATAGATATAGACATAATAGATATAATAGATATAGGTAGAAAATATAGACATAATAGGTATAGGAATAAAATAGAGACATAATAGATATAATAATTAGAGGTATAAAATATGGAGATAATAGATATAAAAGATATAGGTATAAAATATAGACATAATAGATATAAGTATAAAATATAGACATAATAGATATAACAGATATATGTATAAAATATAGACATAATAGATATAATAGATATATATATAAAATATAGACATAATAGATACTATACATATAGGTATAAAATATAGACATAAAAGATATAATAGATATAGGTATAAAATATTGATATAACAGATATAGGTATAAAAAATAGATAGATATAGGTATAAAATATAGACAAAACAGTTATGATCGATATAGGTATAAAATATAGACATACTATATATAATACATTTAGGCATAAAATATAGACATAATGGATATAAGTATAAAATATAGACATAATATATATAGTTTTAAAATATACATGTAATAAATGTAATAGATTTAGGTTTAAAATATAGATATAATAGATATCGGTTTAAAATATACACATAACAGATATAATAGATATAGGTATAAAATATAGACATAATACATATAGATAAAAAATGTAGACAATAGATATAATAGATATACGTATAAAATATAGACATAACAGATATAGGTATAAAATACAGACATAATAGATACATTAGATATAGCTATAAAATATAGACATAATCGATACAGGTATCAAATATAGATATAGTAGATATAATAAATATAGGTATAAAATATAGATATAATAGATAAAATAGATAGAGGTATAAATATAGATATAATAGATATAGGTGTACAATATAGATATAATGGATATAATAGATATATGTACAAAATATAGACATAATAGATATAATAGATATAGGTATAAAATATAGACATAATATATATAATATATATAGGTATAAAATATAGACATAATAGATATAATAGATATAGGCATATCATATAGACCTAATAGATATAGGTATAAAATATAGACATAATAGATATAAGTATATAAAATATAGACATAATAGGTATAGGTATAAAATACAGACATAATAGATACAATAGGTATAGATGTAAAGTATAGACATAATAGATATAATAGATAGAGGTATAAAATATAGACATAATAAATATAATAGAGGTATAATATATAGACATAATAGATATAATAGATACAGGTATTAAATATAGACATAATAGATATATTAGATATAGTTATAAAATGTAGACATAATAGATACAATAGGTAGAGGAATTAAATATAGACATAACAGATATAATAGATAGAGGTATAAAATATAGACATAATAGATATAATAGCTATAGGTAGTAAATATAGACAGATATAAAAGATATAGGTATAAAATACAGAAAAAATAGATATAATAGAGGTATGAAACGGACATAATAGATATAATAGTTGTAGGTATAAAATATAGACATAATACATACATTAGATATAGGTATAAAATATAGACATAATAGATATTATAGATATAGGTATAAAATATAGACATAATCGATATAACAAATATAGGTATAAAATAGAGACACAATAGATATGATATATATAGGTATAAAATATAGACATAATTGATATAACAGACATAGGTATAAAATATATAAATAAGAGATATAATAGATATAGGTACAAAATATAGACATAATAGATATAATAGATAAAAGCATAAAATACAGATGTAATAGATATAGGTAGAAAATATAGATATAATAGATACAGGTATAAAATACAGACATAATAGATATGATAGATATAGTTATAAAATATAGACATAATAGATATAATAGATATAGGGATAAAATATAGAGATAAAACATATAATACATATAAGTATAAAATATAGACATAAATATAATAGATATAGGTATAAAATATAGACATAATAGATAAAGGTATAAAATATATACATAATAGATATAAGAGATATAGTTATAAAATATAGACATAATAGTTATAATAGATATAGGTATAAAATATAGACATAATAGATATAGGTATTACATTTAGACATAATAGATATAATTGATATAGGTATAAAATACAGACATAGTAGATATAAAAGATATAGGTATAAAATATACACATAATAGATATAACAGATATAGGTATAAAATATAGACAGATATAGGTATAAAATAGAGACATAATAGATATAATAGATACAGTTATAATATATAGACGTAATAGATATTATAGATATAGGTATTCAATATAAACATAATAGATATAATAGATATGGGTATAAAATATAGACATAATAGATATAATAGATAGACGTATAAAATACAGACAAGTAGATATAATA
>NC_044549.1:142534638-142632138 GCF_007565055.1 Rhinopithecus roxellana | reverse complement strand
TGGATGTTTTTCTCTACTTCCCTATGAAATCACTTGAGTCTAGATGCTGGTGGGGGTGGGGAAGTAGTATGGTAGGCACTGAACAATTCCAGCTTCACCAGTGGGAGAAATGGCCCTGTAAATCCTTTCAAAAGGCGCCCACCAAGTCCTTCAGAAGGAAGGGGCAGCCAGTGACATGAATACGATTATTGTAGTAGAGCAAAATGTGTGACTCGCCAGAATTCTGTTAAACCCAGCAAAAGGGAATGCCACAGTTAACCTATATCCCTGGGGAGCACTAAACCTGAAGCAGACTTATTAATTAGGTCTTCTGAGGGGCACAGAAAATGGGGAGGGGGCCTTTTAAGTCACAGAGACAGACAGAGCTCCATTCTAACCAATTCCTTTCCATGGGGGCAAGTTCTGTATCTTTTTTTTTTTTTTTTTCAAACCAAACAGTTTGAGTTACATGTTCACAAGGTCCCTGTTGTGCCAAAGAGCATTTTCAATTCAAGTAGAACAGAAACAACGTTTGTAAAATGAATCAGTAGGTGGAGCTCTTTCTTTTTATTTATTTTTCAATCCAAAGTCCCATTATTATTGAGGGACACAGAGCTTCAAAATGAAAAAAAAAATTGGCATTTTAAAAATGAAAACACATATACAACGTGCTTTCCTAATTGAAACGGTATATTGCGAAATCATTACTGTCACAGAACATTTGTGTTGCATGCGAATGCTGAAGCAAAGAAAATATATAAACCTAAATTGACTTTAGCAATTTGAAAGTGATAGTGGACATCTGTATTCAATAAGTTTTTGCTGGTAACTGGTGTTTAATATTTCATGTCAAATCAAGAAGAGTGATAGAAGGTTTCTGAACACAGAGATGGCTGGCATTTTTGCAGCACAGCCTGCCCTTTGTCATACTCACCATAAAGAAACCTGCTGTAGTGAGGGTTGAAACTGCACCAGAGTGACTCCTTTTTTGGAACTTATATAAACTTCAGAATATACTGTCTCTATTTTCTTTTAGAAAGATGTCTATAAGAAAAACAGGTTAAAGGACTTCCAAAGCTCATTATTTATTTAAGGGAAAAAAAAGGGGGTGTGTGTTTTGGGGATAGGGAGTTTTTGGAAGAAATTACAGCAGAATAAATCATCTAGAACAAATCTTACCTTTGTGTTTTCGTCAATCCTGATTCCTTTCTAGTCAGTGTGCAGTGATGTTAAGGAACTTGGTTGCCAATAGAAACATGCCTTCCTAAGTCTCACAATGAGGGCTAGATTGGATTTTAATGTTTATGTAGTTGGGCAGGGTAATGGTGGAGAATGGAGAGTAGGGAGGAAGAACTTTTTAAATAACTTTGTAATTTCTTTTTCCACATCCCGTTAAATAGGCAATCTTGACTCTAAATAGAACAGTTTGTCTTCGTAACAAATGTGATGAAAGGAAGAACTGTGGGGAGGGGGACAGCATTATTCTTTGAGCTGGCCACAGGATTAGCACTTAGTCCTGAAAAGGGTCATGTTGACCTGATTGTCATGTTAAGTCATGCTGACCTCAACATCTTCCATTTAGTTCTCTAACACAGAGGCTGGACCCTTGAATCTGCTTGGAGTGTAATAAAGGTAAAATAAGAAGACCCATAGACTTTGAGGTACTATAGAAATCAAGAAACAGTTTATGTTTATGTTGATATGAAGAAGTGTATATCTGAGCAAAGGATTCCCCCCCCTCCCTTCCCTTCTCTGATGATAGGACCAAGAATATGGTCCTAAAACGACCAGAAGAGGATAAACAGGTACATGTTCTTTTTTATCCTAAAGTGATTTTTTTTTCTAGTGAGAGAAAAGCAAGTTGCTGAAAATATCAAAAAAACTGGAATGATTTGCCTGTGTGCTTAAAGTCATCTAACTTAGGTTCAAAAATAGAAAGAAATAGCAAGTTGTGTATTTTATTTTATTTATTTATTTATTTATTTATTTATTTATTTATTTATTGAGATGGAGTCTTGCTCTGTCGCCCAGGCTGGAGTGCAGTGGCTGGATCTCAGCTCACTGCAAGCTCCGCCTCCTGGGTTCACACCATTCTCCTGCCTCAGCCTCCTGAGTAGCTGGGACTACAGGTGCCCGCCACCTCGCCCGGCTAGTTTTTTGTATTTTTTTTTAGTAGAGACGGGGTTTCACCGTCTTAGCCAGGATGGTCTCGATCTCCTGACCTCGTGATCCGCCCGTCTCAGCCTCCCAAAGTGCTGGGATTAAAAGCTTGAGCCACCGCGCCTGGCTGTATTTTATTTTTTAGAGATGGGTCCTCACTGTCTTCCAGCTGGACATGAGCACCTGGGCTCAAGTGATTCTTCTGCCTCAGCCTCCTGAGTAGCTGGCACATGCCACTGCACCAGGCTGATTTCAGCAACTGTTACAATTTGGATATGTGTACCTGCCCAAATATCATGTTGAATTGTAATCCCCAGTGTTGGAGATGGGTCCTGGTGGGAAGTGATTAGATCATAAGGGTGGTTTTCTCATGCATGGTTTAGTACTGTCTCCTTGGTGCTGTTCTCATGATAGTGAGTGAGTTCTCATCAGATCTGGTTGTTTAAAAGTATGTGGCACCTCCTTGCTCACTCTCTCTCTCTTGCTCCTGCTCTCACCATATGATGTGTTAGCTCCTGCTTCATCTTCCACCATGACTGTAAGCTTCCTGAGGCCTCCCTAGTAGCTCAGCAGATGCCAGCATCATGCTTACTGTAGAGACCGCAGAGACTTCAGCCAATTAGACATCCCAGTTTCAGGCATTTCTTTGTAACAAAGAAAGAATGGACTAGTACAGCAACATAGGAGGAAACAGAGTAGATGAAAAGAGTAAGAATATGCTTAGTGATGTGATAGAGTCTAACAGCATACCAAGCTAATTTTGCACTCCAAAATATATATCTACAGGCAAATATTAGGACATAATAAATCACACTGACAAGTTTTAAAGAAATTCTTTCTTTGTTTCAAAATAGCATTAGCCAATAATATGACATCTTGCACTATGATTTATGCTTTGCAAAATTGTAATAATTTTGTCACTTGTCATCATAATATCCCTATGAATGAGTATCAAGGAAGTGCACATATCTTCCTTGTTGAGACATAGGGAAAGAAGTAGTTTAGACATGAATTGTGCCTAAGATAACAGGGAATCTTTGTGGGTATATTTGTCCAAAAAGCCAAACAGCATGGCCATGGCTGGAGCCAGGGTCCTCACGGCCACAGTTGAATAACCTGTCTCATTTCTCTTAGAGCAGGAAGCTACTGTTGTCCAACAGATTTGGGCATTCAATGTGCAGCATGCAAGGGACCAAACTGATCCCCCTGGCAGATGTTAAATCAATAGAAAAATGCAGATAACACACATGAGAAAGTGTAGCCTTCTCTTTCTACAGCTGCCAGGGTGATCTGCCTTGGGGCTTAGTCTGTTTCCCATATATTCCTTAAGTAAAATCCCAGCTATTGTGGCTAGTTAAAAGGGTGAAAGAAAAAAGATGTCATCACTCAAATGTTTCCCATGTAGGGTATGTTTATTAGTCATCAGTCTTATATATCACCATTCACTGGAACGGTCCACATTTACAGTTACCATCAGCCCCTTCATTTTCTCTAGTCTGCAACTAAGCCTGCACCATTTAATGCCCCCATAAGCATTCATTTGTGAGCTATTGTAGCTCCTTGCCAAGTCGTTGTGGCACTGAAATTAGGGGTATAAACAGAACATTATAGTACAACTAGAGAAAATGATTTTTCCAGTGACATATCAAAATGCCCCATCTGCCTCTTTATCTTCAAAGAGAATCCAATGCCTTACTGTACCATCATTCAGAAAACTGATTCTCATTTTATTAGGAGCCCACTTTAGCTACCTAACTGCAAATTAGCATCATCTGCTGCATGTAAAAAAGATCTGCTTCTCAGCTGTTAGTTACTGTTACTTATTTTATTAATAATCGTTTGTGTTCTTTTCAACTTTAGACATTAACTGTCTTTTAAATCAAAATGAAATGTATACTTGGCAACTTCTGACTCAAGCATTTGGTTCCCCATAAATCCTGAAAATGACACAATGTGCACTCTGCCTCTGGCATACCTCTTCAGAAACCAGAGTTATGCAAAGAGGGACACTTAAGAACTAGGGAGCCCTATCTTGCAAAGCCTCCCCAAGTTCTGGGAAGCAGTGGCATGTTGAAAATGACAGGAACAGAGCTCTTAATCACATGGAATTAAGAGTATGTGTGTGTGTGTGTGTGCACGCGCGCTGTGCCTGCGTGTATGTATGTGGTGAAGTAGGCCAAAGAACCGAGTGAAACTTCCTAATCATCTTAAAAAATAATTTCCTGGAATCCAACATTCTTCACATTTGTGTATACTTTCAGGATAACGCATGATTTTTATTTTGATTTTAATAGAATCATGTTTCTCACCCTCGTCGTCTGACTCAAACTTTGTAATTTATGCAGTTATGCATTTCTCTTCTCTAAAATGCTCTGTGAGTCAATTTAAAAACAAAATTATTTTAAATTTCACTTTTTCTGACTCCCACTCTTTACTCCCACCACAGATACAAAGAAAGTGGGCACACTATTAATTAGCCATGGCAAGTGTCAGAGTTCCTTCCCATTAGATTCTCTTAATGATCCCTCTGGATAGACAGGAAAGGTGTCATACCCTAATTTATAGAAAAGGAAACTTGGGCATAAAATTAAGATTTGCCCATTGCTGGAGCTGTCCATGCGCATTAGGAGTCAGGAATCCAAATTCCTTATAAAATCTGTAATGATAATCAAAGCTACTATACATCAAACAGTGTACCAGGAACTGTCCTCAGTGCTTGCATTCCTTATCTCTTTGAATCATCAAAAAATAGCCTACAGTAGATATTAGAACTCTCATGTGAAATATGAAAAAGTAGCTTTCAAAAGATCACAAAGCTAGAAAGCAGGAAAACCAGGAAACAAACCTGTCAACCCAATTCCCAAACTTTTGGCATAACCACTTTGCTTTCTGGTCTCCTATACTTTCAGTCTGTAATGCTAATGTACTAATTGTACTAGTCATTAGTAATAACACTGCTGACTTTTTCTTGAAGAGTAGGTATTTTTTAATTTTCTGGGATTCTTATAAATATTACTTTGGAGAAATAAGAGCTGATTGTCACTCACAAAGAGCAGAGTCTGGCCATATCACATAGTGAGAGCAGAAAGACAAGGTCATATAAGAACCAGATTGTAAAATGAGATCAATCAGTACATGATATCTGGTTTAGTGGGACTGTTTGTTGTGTATTCTGTTCCCCACTAAAAACAATACAGTGAAGTACAGATTCTAATAATGAGGGAATAGACTGATGACTGTCTGATGTGTGTTAAATGCTGCTTGTCATGATGACATTATCTACCATCTGCCCTTCACATGGTGAAAGACTAGGGGACTAAGTGTGAGATGGAAGACAGATCCCAAGCTGGGTAAAGACTCTTTTAACTCCTCATCACCATGAATCCTGTCAAAACACCCATCTCATTGTCATTACCTTAAACAAACCTGTTTACTTTTCATTTAATCTGTCAGTGGAGTTTGACTTTTCTTTTCCGGATCTGATTCCACATCTACAAACTACTGTTCACAGGTGTGATTCCCCAAGCATCCTTCTTCTACATAGGGAGAAATAGGATATTAACTTGTTTCTTCACAGCCGATATAAAGAGCACAGCTACAAAGAAGGCCAAACACCCTTCAAAAACTGCTTTGCTATTCCCTTTGCTACTTATTTTGACATAAAATAATTTTTAAAATTGTGTTAATTCAAATGTGAAGCTTTAGGTCCGAAGCCAATGCACCTCTAAGGGGTAAAGATGACTTTCTCATTACCAGGGCAATAGGTCTGAGAAAGTAGCAACAAAATTCTAATAATTTTTCAATATAAATTTTTGACAGAATTTCTAAAAGAAAAATTTTGGGAGCAGAAAAATCTAATGACATAACTGCAGGAATGAGTAACTGTCTCATGGTTTTAGAAACATATCATGATATATATTAGCATTTCATGTTGTATTATATATGCATATCTTTCTCAGTAAGCTGAAAGCTGTTTAAACATATCAACTTTATTGAAGTATAATCTATACATGATAAAATGTTCCTATGTAACCATCACTGCAAATATATACAGTTATCCCTCTATATCTGGGGAACGTCTGAAGAACAGAATGTTCTTCAGACACCAAAATCCTCAGATGCTCAATTCCCTTAGACAAAATGGTGTAGCATTTCTGTATAAACTACACACATCTTCCCATACACATTAAATCATCTCTAGATTACTTATTATGCCCAACGCAATACAAATGCTATGTAAATGGTTGTTATGCTGTATTTTTATTTCTATTCTTTTACTGTTGTGTTGTTATTTAATTTTTCAATATGTGATTGGTTGAATCTGTGGATGCAAAACCTACAGAGGGTTGACCGTATCTATATACCCTTGTAACTACCACCAAAGTGAAGATTTAGAACATTTCTATTACCCCAGAATATTTCCTGTGCTCTTCCCAGTAATCTCCACTCTATTCTCAACCACTAGGGTGATTTCTATCACTATGCATTAGAATTTCATATAAAATGAATATATAGTATGAAGTCTTTGTTTCTGGTATGATTTGCTCAGCATAATGTTTTTCAGAGCTACCCATATTGTTGCATATCAGGAATTCATTCGTTATCATTGAATACTATTTATTTGTATGGCTTTCCATAATTACCTGTTGGATACTTCGTTTCCAATTATAGAATGAAGTTGCTATGAAAGAACTTTGTATGGACATGTATGTGTTTTTCCTTTTTTGTCCAGTTTTAAAATTATTTTTATATTTTTCTTTGTTTTTAAGTTTTGTGACTACATAGTAGATATATGTATTTATGCGCTACATGAGATGTTTTGATACAGGCAAGTGACGTGAAATAAGCACATCATGGAGAATGGGGTATCCATCCCTCAAGCACTTATCCTTTGAGTTACAGACAATCCAATTACACTCTTTATTTTAAAATGTACAATTCAGTTATTAGTGACTATAATCGCCCTGATGCACTACCAAATTGTATATTTTATTTATTCCTTCTATCTTTTTTGTAACTGTTAAGCATCCCCACCTCCTCCCCAGCCCCCCAATACCCTTCCCAGTATTTTTTTCTTTTAGGTGAATGACTAGAGGTGAAAGTGCTGAGTCATGTGGTAGGTGTACATTTAACTTTATATGAAATTATACAAATGTTTTACAAAGGGATGTACAGTTTTACATTCCCATAGTTCTCCACATCCACATCCTTGCCACTACCTGTGGTATGTAGCCCTCTCATATGGGCTTCCTTTACTGAGTAATACGCTCTTAAATTTCTTCCATGTATTTTTATGACTTGCTAGCTCATTTCTTTGGGGCACTGAATATTTATTGTCTGGATGTACCACAATTTATTTATTGACTTATCTACTGAAAGTGGTCTTGGTTGTTTCCAAGTGTTGGCAATCATCAGTAAAGCTGCTAAAAACATGTGTGTGAAGATTTTTGTGTAGATAATATGTTTTCAACTTGTTTGGGTAAATAACAAGGACTGTAATTACTGGATTTTAAGGTAAGAGTATTTTTAGTTTTGTAATTTGAGCTGTTTCAGTGGTGTGTAATGGTATCTCATGCAGTTTAAATTTGCATTTACGTGAGAACTAATGCATTTGAACATTTCTTCATGACTTAATCACCATTTATATACCTTTGGTAAAACTTTCAAGTCTTTTACTCACTCTTACTGGATTTATATTTTTTACTATTATATTGTAAAATACATATTATTCTCAGATATATGTACAGTGAAGATTTTCTGCCAGCCCCTGTCTTGCCTATTCATTTTCTTCATGGAGACTTTTGAATATTAAAACATATCAAATTTTGATGAAGTCAGATTTATCAACTTTTTATGTTTGTGCTTTTGTATTCTAGAAATCTTTGCCTTTTCCAAGGTTACAAAGATTTTCTCTTACGCTTTTTTTAAAGACATTTTTATGGCATTGGCTTTTATATTTCAATCTATTGTCCATTTTGAGATAATTTTTATATGTGGCTGAGTTAAAGACTGAAGTTAATTTTTATTTTCCATTTGGATATCCAGTTTTCTGACATCATTTGTTGAAAAGTCCAGCCTTTCTCCATTGAATTACTGTGGCACCTTTGTTAAAAACCAGTTGACTATGTACGCGTCAGTCTATTTTTAGAATCTCCGCTTTGTTTTGTTTAGCTTATTGCCTATTCTTATGCCAATACCACAGTCTTGTTTAAGATAACTTGATAATAAGTAAATCTTGAATTCACGTAGTGTAAGCTCTCCAACATTGCTGCTCTTTTATAACATTCTGTTGGTATTTCCAGATAGAGCTTTTGACTTTTCATATGAATTTTAGAAAAACAGAAGAAAAACTTCTATTTTTCTGAAAAGCCCCTGGGATTTTGATGTATATTGAATTCAATCGACACTTTAATTTCAACAACATTGAGTCTTTCAACAATCTATGAATATAATGTAATTGCTCCATTCATTTAGGTCTTTCTTTTAAAAATTTGTTATGTATTTTAGAGTATAGCTTTTACCCATATTTTTAATAGACTTTATTTTTTAGAGCAGTTTAGATTCACAACAAAATTCAGCACAGTTTTCTCACATAACCCCAACCTCCACAAATACATAGCCTCCTCTTTTATCAACATTCACCACCATAGTAGTTCATTTGATACAACTGGTTAATCTACATTAATACATCATTATAATTGGAAGTCCACAGTTTACATCAGGGTGTATTCTTGATGTTTTACATTCAGTGAGTTTGAACAAATGTATAGTGACATGTATCCACCATTACAGTGTACAAAATAGATCCACTGCCCTAAAAATACCCTCTGGTCCACCTATTTATCCCTCCTTCCAGTCTCATTTCTGGTAATCACTAATTTAGCTTTGCCTTTTTCAGAATGTCATATAGTTGTAATCACGTGGTATGTGGCCTTTTCACATTGGCTTCCTTTGCTGAGTAATATGCTTTTAAATTTCTTCCATGTATTTTTATGCCTTGCTAGCTCATTTCTTTTGGGCACTGAATATTTGTTGTCTGGATGCACCACAATTTATTTATTGACTTATCTACTGAAAGTGATCTTGGTTGTTTCCAAGTGTTGGCCATTATCAGTAAAGCTGCTGAAAACATCTGTGTGAACTTTTTTGTGTAGATAATGTTTTCAACTTGTTTGAGTAAATACAAAGGACTGTAATTACTGGATTTTAAGGTAAGAATATTTTTAGTTTTGTAAGAAATCACTAAATTATCTTCCAAAGTGGCTGTACCACTTTGCAATGAATTTCTGCCAGTGATGAGCAGGAGTTCCTGCTGTTCCACATTCCTGTTAGCATTTGGTATTGTTCGTGTTCTAGATTCAAGCCATTCTACTAGTATGAGGTGGTATATCACTGCTGTTTAATTTGCATTTCTCTGTTAACATGTTATGTGGAGCATCTTTTTATATGCTCATTTTTCATGTATATGTCCTCTTGGGTTAGGTGTCTGTAAGTCTTTGGCCCGTTTTTAAACTGGGTTATTGTTGAGTTTGAAAAGTTCTTTGTATATTTTGGACAATAGTCCTTTACCAAATTTGCCTTTTGCAAATATTTTCTCCCAGTCTGTGGCTTTTCTTTTCATTCTCTTAACTTTTATGAAGTAAAAATTTTTTATTTTAATGATATTCAGCTTATCAATCCTTTCTTTTATAGACTGTGTCTTTGGTTTTATATCTAAGAAGCGATCACCTACCCTAGCCTATCTAGAATTTTCTTCTGTTATCTACTAGAAGTTTTATCACTTTGTGTTTTACTTTTAGGTCTGTGATTCATTTCAAGTTACTTTTCATAAAGAGTGTAAGGTCTGTGTCTAGCTTAATTTACTGCATGTGGATGTCTGTTTATTTCAACATAATTTTTAAGACGATCTTTTCTCAATTGTATTGCCTTTAATTCTTCATCAAAGGTCATTTGACTATATTTATAGTATGTGGGTCTATTTCTGGGCTCTCCATTATGTTCCACTGATCTATTTTTCTATTATTTTAATAATATAACACTGTCTTGATTACTATGGTTTTGTAGCAGGTAGTATCAATCCTTCAACTTTGTTCTCCTTTCACATTGTGTTGGCTCTTCTGGGTCTTTTGCTTCTCCATCTAAACTTAAGACTCAGTTGGTCAATATCCATAGAATGACTTGCTGGGATTTAGATTGGGTTTGCACTGAGCCTGTATGTCAAATTGGAAAAAACTATCATATTGGCAATGTCATTTTTCTGTTTATAACATGGAATATCTCCATTAATTTGGTTCTTTGATTTCTTTCATCAGAGTTTTCTAGTTTTACTCATGCAGAACTTGTACACACTTTGTTAGATTTATACCTGAGTGTTTTATTTTTTTTAGAGTGCTAATGTAAACGGTATTGCATTTTTGGTTTCAGATTCCACTTGTTTATTGCTGAGATATATAAAAGTGATGGACTTGGCAGGATGCAGTGGCTCATACCTGTAATCCTAGCACTTTGGGAGGCCAAGGCGTGTGGATTGCTTGCACTCAGGAATTTGAGACCTATCTGGGCAACATGGTGAAACCCATCTCTACAAAAAATACAAAAATTAACCAAGTCTGGTGGCACGTACCTGTAGTCCCAACTACTCAGGAGGCTGAGTGGGAGAATGGCTTGAGCCCAGGAGGTGGAGGTCTCAGTGAGCCGAGATCGCACCACTGCACTCTGGCCTGGGTGACAGAAGAGCCAGGCCTTAGGAAAAAATAAAAATAAAAAAGAAAGGAAGAAGGAAAGAAGAAATGAAAAGAAAGAAAGAAAGAAAGAAAGAAGAAGAAAGAAAGAAGGAAAGAAAGAAAGAAAGAAAGAAAGAAAGAAAGAAAGAAAGAAAGAAAGAAAGAAAGAAAGAAAGAAAAAGAAAGAAAGAAGAAAGATGATAGACTTTTGTAAATTAATCTTCTTTCCTGCAACCTTAATGTAATTGCTTATTATTTCTGTGAACTTTTTTATTGGTGAAGTCTCAAATTTTCTACATAGACAATCATGTCACCAAAGACAGTTTGGTTTCTTCCCTTCCAATCTGTATACCTTTCATTTCTTTTTCTTGCCTTGTTGCATTCCGTTGTTATGTTGAAAAGCTGTAGTGAAAGAAGACATTTTTTCCTTGTTCTTCATCTTAGTGGGAAAGTTTTGAGTTTTTCATCATTAAATATAATGTTAGCTGTATATTTTTGTAGACATTTTTAATCAAATTGAAGAAATATTTTATCCATATTTTATTAAATTTACTCTTAAACTGTATTAGGGTTCTCTAGAGGGCCAGAACTAATAGGATAGATGTATATATGAAGAGGAGTTTATTAGGAGAATTGACTCACATGATCACAAGCTGAAGTTCCACAATAGGCTGCCTGCAAACTGAGGAGCCAGGAAGCCAGTCCAAGTCCCAAAACCTCAAAAGTAGGAAAGCCGATAGTGCAGTCTTCAGTCCGTAGCCAAAGGCCTGAGAGTCCCTGACAAATCGCTGGTCTAAGTCCAAGAGTCCAAAAGCTGAAGAACTTGGAGTCTGTTGTTCGAGGGCAGGAACCACCCAGTATGGGAGAAAGATGGAGTCCAGAAGACTTAACCAGTCTTGTATTTCCACATTCTTCTGCCTGCCTTTATTCTGCCCACACTGGCAGCTGATTAGATGGTGCCCACCCAGATTGAGGGTGGGTCTGCCTCTCCCAGTCCACTGACTCAAATGTAATCTCCTTTGGCAACACCCTCACAGACACTCTCAGGAACAATACTTTGCATCCTTTCAACCCAATCAAGTTAACACTCAATATTAACCATCATGTACGTACTTTATGTTTTTGATGCTATTGTAAGCGTTATTTAACTTCAATTTTTATTTGTTTTTGCAAGTATGTAGAAATGAAATTAATTGTATATTCTTAAATTCTGAGTACTGCTAAACTCTCTTACTAGTTCAAGTAACACTAGCAAGTAATTTTGTGATTCTTTACAAATTTCTAGTTTTCAAATATTCCAATAAAAAGGTTTATTTTCAGTCTTAGTGTCTTTTATTTATTTTCCTTGCCTTACTTCAGTGGCTGGGACTTTTAGTACAATATTGTATAGATAGTGATTTTTTCCAGTCTTAGGTAGAATGATACTAGTCTTTCATCCATACATATAATGATAGATGTAGATTTGTCTTACATGCTTTTTATTGGGCTGAGAAAGTTCCCATTTACTCTTATGTGTGGTGCTTTTAATGAATGGCTGTGGAATTTTGTCAAAAGCTTTTTCTGTATCTATTATGATAATCATTAGGGTTTTCTCTTCTGTTGATATGATAAATTGCAATGATTGCTTTTCAAATGGCAAATCATGCTTGAATCACCAAGATAAACCCTAACAGTATATATTATCTATTTTTAAAGTGTTAAACTTGATTGGCTAAAATTTTGTTAAACTTATTTTACTTTATTTTTTTGAGATGGAATTTTGCTCCTCCTCCAGGCTGGAGTACAATGGCATGATCTCGGCTCACTGCAGCCTCTGCCTCGTGAGTTCAAGTGATTCTCCTGCCTCAGCCGCCGGAGTAGCTGGGATTACAGGCGTGTACCAACACACCCAGGTAATATTTGTATTTTTAGTAGAGATGGGGTTTCACCATGTTGGCAAGGTGTTTCGAACTCCTGACCTCAGGTAATCTGCCTGCCTCAGCCCCCCAAAGTGCTCGGATTACAAGTGTAAGCCACTGTGCCCGGCTTGCTAAACATTTTAATGTTAATGTTTATGAAAGTTTCTGGTGTGTCATTTTCTCAAATGAAAAAAATTTACTAGTGAAACTATCTGGCTTGGGAGTTTATTTGTTAGAAGGTTTTTAATTACAAATTCAATTTCTTTAATAGATACACACTTATTCAAATTTTCTATTTCTTTTTTGGTTGATTTTGGCAATTAAAAAACAGTTTATCTATTTCTTTGAGGAGGTTAAAATTAATGCCATAAAGGTACTTACAATACTCTCTTCTTACTCTTTAGTAACTGTAATGATGTCACATTTTCCAGTTCTTAAGTTGGTAATCTGGGTCTCCTCTTCCTTATTCTTTGATTATGCTAGCTAAAGATTTATCATTTCTTTAAAGTATTTATCAAGATTGCAAACATCCTATTCTTGCTTTAATTACTACTTTTTTTATTTTTTGTTTTTTGCCCTCATCTATATTATTTCCTGTCTCTTGCTTACATTATATTTACTTTCTAATTTATATTTTTTAAATGAAAGCTCAGATAATTGCTTTTGCAACTTGTTTCATTTCTATACAAAAGTGTTTTAAAGCTATATTTGTTCCTCCTAATGGCAGTGTTACCTGCATCCTACACATTTTGGTATATCTTAAATTTTTTTTTTTTCTTAATTCAAAATATTTTTAAATTTCTGTTATGGCTTATTTCTGACCATATATACATAGAAGTGATATTTTGTTTTGCTTTTTACAAATACATAAGAGTTTTTCATATATTTTTCTGATATTTCTCATTTGATTTAATTGCAGTCAGAGAACATACTCTGTTTATTTTCAGCCCTCTTAAATATATTGAAACTTATTTTATAGCCTAAAATATGGTATATCTTGGTAAGTGTTTCATATACACGTAAAATAAATGTATATTCTGCATTCTTAGGTGACTGTTTTATAAATGTTATTTATGTCAAGTGGTTTTTAATGCCATTTAGGTCCTCTCTATCCATTCTGGTTTTTTGTCTACTTGTTATATCAATTACTAGAAGAATAGTGTTTTAAGTCTCCAGCAATAATTGTAGATTTGCCTATTTCTCTATTCCATTCTGTCAGCTTTTATTTAATGTGTATTTATAAGTGTTTAGGATTGTTTTTTCTTCTTGATTGGTTGACAGTTTTATCATTATAAAATATACCTATCACTAGAAATATTACATAAAATCTACCTGATCTGAATATAGTCACTCTAGCTTTCTTATGATTACTGTTTGCATGGTATATATTTTTAAATTATTTACATTTAACCTTTTTGTGCTATAGGTTTTTACAGTTAGTTTTTATAGGCAGACTTTTGTGCCATGTGATAATTGTTACATTTTAATTGGAAATTTTAGTGCATTAATTTTTAATGTCAGAGTTTATATGGTTGCATTGAAGTCTACATTATTGCTATTTGTTTTCTTTTAAATTCATTTTTTATCCTATTGTTTTCCTTTATTTCTTGCCTCCTTTTTTGATTAACTGGGTATGTTTTAGGGATTCATTTTATCTCTGCTGTTGGCATATTATTTATAACTCTCTGCTTTATTTTCTAAATGGCTGCTTTGGGATTGATTGACAGTATGCATATTTTTGCTGGATATAGAATTATAAATTGGTAGATTTTGGGAGGGCCAAGACCTTGAGTATGTTGTTCCTATTTATTTAGTTTCTGATAACAAGTGTCTTGTTATTTTTATCTTCATTTCACTTTATGTAATATGTCTTTTTTTTTTTCTGGCTACTTGTAAGATTTTCTCTTTGTCATTGCTTTTCAGTAATTTAATTGTAATGTGCCTCTGAGTGTTTGTGTATGTATGTGTTTCCCTTGATTGCACTTCATTAAGCTTTTTATATCTGTGAGTTTACAGTTTTTATCATATTGTGAAAGCTTGAAACATTATTTCTCAAATAGTTATTATATCATTTCATGTCTCTCTTCATCTTCTGGGGCTCCAAATATGCATATAATAGATAGTTTAATGTTATTCCACAAATTTCTGAGATTCCTTTTATTTTTCTTTTTAACTGTTCTTTATTTTGTTATGTTTCTATTGTCAATACCCTCAAAAGTTTACTGATTTTCTTTCTTTTTTCTTTTCTTTTTTTTTTTTTTTTTTTTTTTTTTTTTTTTTTTTTTGAGACAGGCTCTCACTCTGTGGCCCAGACTGGAATGCAGCAGCATGATCTCAACTCACGGCAACCTCCACCTCCCATGCTTAGGCGATTCTCTCATCTCAGCTTCCTGAGTAGTTGGGACTACAGGTGCTCACCACCCTGCCCAGCTAGATTTTGTAGTTTTTTTAGTACAGATGGGGTTTCACCGTGTTGCTCAGGCTGCTCTCAAGCTACTGGGCTCAAGGGATCCTCCCGCCTTGGCCTCCCAAAGTGTTGGGATTACAAGCGTGAGCCACCATATCAGGCCAATTTTTTTAAATATAATGTCTTTTTTGCTTTTCATTCCATCTGTGAAATTTTTATGCAAATATTTTTCAAGTTTAAAAGTGTAATTTGGTTCTTTTGAATTCTTCATGTCTCTCCTTACTGTGTTCATATTTTCATTTAATTACTTGTTTTAGTTCATTTTGAGAACTAAGTTCATTTGAGAAGGGATAATCAGCTGGGTGCGGTGGCTTGTGTGTGTAATTGTAACATTTTGGGAGGCTGAGGCAGGAGGATCCCTTGAGGCCAGGAGTTCAAGGCCAGCCTGAGCACATAATGAGACCCCATCTCATTAAAAGAGAGAGAGAGAGACAGAGATTGGATAATTTTTAAAGAAAACTATATGTGTGTGTGTGTGTGTGTGTGTGTGTGTGTGTGTGTGTGTGTATAGATATATATATATTTTTTTTTTTCAATTCTAGAGCCTGGGAAGTTCAAGGTCAAGGGACTGCATCTAGCGAGAACCTTATTGCTGGCAGGAATCTCTGCGAAGTCCCAAAGTAGTGCAGGGCATCACATGGTGAGGGAAATAAGTGTGCTAGTTCAGATATCTCTTTCTGCTTTTATAACACCACTAATACCTCACACTTATGACCTCATCTAATCCTAAATACCTCCCAAAAATTCCACCTCACAAATACCATAGCCAAATTTCACACCTTCTTAATGCCATTACAATAGGGATTAAGCTTCAACATGAGTTTCAGAGGGGACAAACATTCACATCATAATATTTCAGTCCTGGTCCCCTAAAACTCATGTCTCTTACACATACAAATATACTCATTCCATTACTATTACCCCAAAGTCTTAACTTGTTCCAGCACTAACTTAAAAGTCCAAAGTCTGATCTGTGATCCTGTGAAAACAAGTTATCTACTTCTAAAATGCAATGGTGGGAGAAGCATAGGTACACATTTCCATTCCAAAAGAAAGAAAAAGGAAAGAAGAAAGGAGTAACAGATCTCAAGCATTTCCACACTCCAATAGAGTGAGCAACATCAAGTCTCAAGGCTTCACAATAATCTTCCTTGCATGTTCCACTTCCTGGATACACTAGTTCACTTCCCAATATGCATTGTTGAATTGCTTAATATTATTCCACAAACCACTGAGGTTCTTTATTTGTTTTTTGTTGTTGTTGTTGTTGCTGTTTGTTTCTTTTTTAGTAGTTTTACTTTTAAATGTACTTTGCCAAGTTTCTATTGTTATAGTCTTACGTTTACTTCTACCATGGTATCACCCCCGCTTTTCATTCTATCAGTGAAATTTTCATGTAAGATGTGCTTAAAATTTAGAAGTTTAATTTGGTTCTTTTTTAACTTTTATGTTTCTCCTTATTGTGTTCATGTTTTCTTTTGACTGCTTAAACATTGCTATAATTGCTGTTTTAAAGTTCTTGTCTCCCAGTTGCACCATCTTTGACATTTCTGCATCTGTTTCTATTGACTGCACTGAATTCTGCTTTTGAAAATGGCATGGACCGTTTTTCAAATCTCATTTTTTTGGCATCCTTAAGAAAATGAAATACACACAGTTTGGTATTGCATTATATAACATGTTCATTTTTAATATTTATGCATGATAAACTCCTAAGACATTGACATTATTATCCATAAAATACTACCATCATTTACTGAGTGTTTACTACATTCCAAATATTTTGTATACAATATCATTAAAAGAATCTTTTATTGCACACCAATTTCTTCCTTTTAAGAATTTGTCTCAGTCATTTGTATAATTTTTTAAAATTCATGTTTTTCCAAGACTGTAAATTTTATAATGGCAGAGTATATAACTTGTTTATCACTATATAGCCAGCATTTGATACATAATACATTAGTTCAAACAAATATTTACCAATGAATAAATGAATGAATATATAAGAATGAATATATAAATGAATATATAAGAATATATAATTGAATACTGCATCATAGATATTATTACACCTAACTTACTTAGACCCATCTTTCTTACCAGGGTCAAATAATAAGTGTAGAGTCAGAACCTGAACTCATATTTTTTCCCCCCAAATCCATGCTATGATGTGCTATGATCTCTAGTTCTTGAAAGTAAGCACTATGGTTTTATCATTTATTCTTCAAAGTAATTGTATAGTGTGTGTTATTGTTTTATATTAGAGACTTAGATAAATGTCTCTAAAGAGTATTACAGAATAACAAGAGTATAGTTAATGCACATTCTTTAAGACACTTCAGTTTGAGGAGTAGGGATTAATATACTGTTTCATTTTACATTAAATATGGTAAAATGGGGGTCCAAAGCCCAAAGTAGTGGAGAAAAAAACAATAAAATAGAAAATAAAGAAAAAATAGCAAAATCTCAACCCTGATTAATCAGTTACAAAAGACAAGAAAAGAGAAAAATATTATAAGATCTGAAAATAAAGGTTAAAAGTTTTAATAACCAATATATCAATAACCATAATTTTAATGTCAGTTAAAAGTCAGATTTGGCTGGGCACAGTGACTTACACCTGTAATCCCAGCACTTTAAGAGGACAAGGCCAGCAAATCACTTGAGCTCAGGAATTCAAAACCAGCCTGGCCAGCACGGCTAAACTCTATCTCTACAAAAAATACAGAAAGTAGCCAGGCATGGTGGTGCATGCCTGTAGTCCTAGCTAATCGGAAGGCTGACATGGGAGGATCACTTTAGCCCAGGAGATCGATGCTGTAATGAGCTGTGATCATGCCACTGCACTCCAGCCTGGGCTACAAAGCAAGACTCTTTCCCCATCCCCGCCCAAAAAATAAAATAAAATAATGAAAAGATTTTTCAAATTGAATTGAGAAAACCAAGCTATTGTAGTTTATAAGAAACATTCCTAATGCATAAAGATAAAAAGACTATATTAAAATATTTAAACTGATACACCAGAAAAATACTAGCTAAAAGACTGCTGGTAAGTAACGTAATATCAGTAAAAATAGACTGTAGCACAGAAAGTATATTAGGTTACATGCTACAACATGGATGAACTTTGAAAACGTGCTAAGTGAAATAAGCAAGACATGATAGGACAAATACTATATGATTCCACTTACATAGGTACCTAGAATAGTCAAATTCATAAAAACGGAAAGTAGAATAAAGGTTGCTAGGGGCTGGGGATAGGAGGACATGAGAAGTTATTATTTAATGGGTACAGAGCTTCTGTTTGTGATAATGAAGTTCTGGAAATGAAGAGTAGTTGACATGAACTACATGTTTGTATTCCTCAAAATTCATAAATTGAAATTCTAAACTCCAATGGGATAGTTTTAGAGGGTGGGGCCTTTGGGATGTAATTTGTTTTAGATGAGGTCATGAGGGTAGAGCGGCCATGATGGGATTAGGGTCTTTATAAGAGGAGAAAGAGGGTTTAGCTCTTACTCTTTCTCTTCCGTGTGAGGACACAGTGAAAAGACAGACATCTTCAAACCAGGAAGGGGCTCTTACCAGACATCAAAGCTGCTCATGCCTACATTTTGGACTTCCCAGATTCCAGAACTCTGAAAAATAACATTCTGTTGTTTAAACCATCTACTCTATGGTATCTTATTAAAGCAGCCTGAAGCAAGACAGTAGTAATGGCAGCACAACATTGTGACTGTGTTAATGCCACTGAATTGTATACCTGAAAATGATTTAAATGGTTAAATAAAAACTATATGGATATCAAGTTTTTAAACTATATTAGCTATAGAAAGGGTCATCATATAATAATAAAAGTTCATCATAAAATCTTTGCCTGTGCCTATGTCCTGAGTGATATTGCTTAGGTTGTCTTCCAGGGTTTTTATAGTTTTGGACCCAGCAATTCCATTACTAGGTATAAGCCCAAAGGAATATTAATGATTCTATTATAAAGACATGCACATGTGTATGTTCATTGCAGCACTATTCACAATAGCAAAGACACAGAATCAACCTAAATGCCCATCAATGATAGATTGGACAAAGAAAAGTGGTACATACACACCACAAAATAATATGCAGTCATAAAAAAGAATGAGTTCATGTCCTTTGCAGGGACATGGATAAGGATGGAGGCCATTATCCACAGCAAACTAACACAGGAACAGAAAACCAAATATCACATGTTCTCACTTATAAGTGAGAGCTGAAGTATGAGAACACATGAACACCTAGAGGGGAAAAACACACACTGGGGCCTTTCAAAGAATGGTAGGTAGGAGGAGGAAAAGGATCAGGAAAAACAACTAATGGGTACTAGGCTTAATACCTGGATAACGAAATAATCTGTACAGCAAACCTCTGTGATACAAGTTAACCTATGAAACAAGCCTGCACATGTACCCTTGAACTTACAATAAAAGTTAAAGAAAATAATAATAATAATAATAATAAAAGCTCAATTCACATAGAAGATATAGTTTGCATGAACCTAATGAAATGGCCTCAAAATATACAAAGAAAAAGTAAGAAGTACAATAAAATTTGTATATCCATCTCCATAGTGGGAATTTCATCATACCTTTTAATTATTAATAGGTTAAGCAGACAAAAAATAATATACATCAGAAAAGACTTTAAAAAATTGATCTAATAGTATTCTACACTCCAAATTATAGAATATACATTCTTCTTATCCACATTTATAATATTTACAAAATTGATTACATGCATACTTGGCTATAAGGTAAGCCTGAATCATCCTAACTTAGTGTCCTAAAAAGAAAAGAGAAACATAAGACAGTATTGGAAAGGGAGGAACAACACCAAGGAATCTAACAAGAGTAGCTGAGTATAAAATGAGGATATATAGCAAGTTGGCAAAATGTTAGATACCCATGCAATAATTAATTACATTTTTGTAGAGTAGCAACAAAGAGAAAGTATAATTTTTACAATGTTATTTGTAATAGCAATAAAATTATAGTCTACTAGGGAAAATCTAACAAAAGATGTGCAAGACAAATTAATATTTTAAAACTTTATCCAAATATTTTATGTGTGGATATAGCCACTATTATAAAATATCAGATGTTCTCAGATTAATCTATAGCTTTAATGCTATTCCTATCAAAATTTGAACAGAGTTTTATAATCAAATTCTAACATTTGCATAGAAGAGAAAAGAGACAAGACTAGCTAAGATACTTAAGAGGAAGAATGAGGGATGATTTGTCCTAATAGAACTTAAGAATTATGATAAAACTGTAGTATTTAAGAAAGTATGATATTGGTACATGGATAGACAGACTGACCATTAGGACAGAATACAAGTTTAGGCATAGGAGAAATTGATACAGACAGAAGTGGCACAGCTGGAGAAATGAAAGATGATTCAATAAATGCAGTGAGAAACAAGTCAATTCATATAGACATTAAGTTAGCCCCTTTCTTTCATCATGTTAAAACCAATTGCTAATGATGTAAAGATTTCTATGTTAAATATCAAACAATTTTTTTAAGAAATTATAGAAGGGATCCCCCTGAAGCTAGGGTAAAGAAGTCTTTCCTAAATAATGCATAAAGAGCATTAACTCCACAAGAAAATATTAATTACTAAAATTAATTAATTTAACAATTTTTCAAAATAAAATTAAAAAACAAGTCAGAAGCTCTGTGAAGATATTCTCAAAGCATGTAATCAACAAAAGATTACTGTTTTAAATATTTGAAAAAAGCAACAACTTATAACTCAATAATACAATTACGATGTAAAAATCTGGGCAAAAGACATGAGCAATTTTGCATAAGAGAAAACATTTTGCCAACCAAAATTATAAAAAGAAGCTCAATTTCATTAATAATAAGGGAAATGCAAATTAAGATGCAATGAGTTTTATACCCACTCAGTTGGCAGAAACTAAGAATCTGACAACCCAGTAATTGAACAAGATATGGAAACTTTTAGTAATTGTTGGTACGGAATTTATTCTTATCAATGAAATCCTTTTAAGTATGTCATCTGTTTCTTACCAGGGCACTGACTAATATACATTCTTGCTTATGTCCCAGTTGTTAGACTCATGGTTGTTAGGTATATTCTTGCACTAAATAACATATTTGTTAGAACAAATATTATTTTATAACACGTTTTATATTGTTTTGTGTGTTAAAAAGTAAAATATAAATTTTAAAAATAACAAATATGGTTATTATAAATATAATGTCAATTAAGACATCAGTGAATTGTATTTGTGTTTGTATTTCCAGCTTCAACGGCATTTAATTAAGTATAGTCTTTTACTGATATTGATCTTATTTATAAATAAACTTTTCTGAAGTACTTGAATTCCTGCTTTCACATGAAATAGATTTCTGAAATTTTCCTATTCCTGAAACTTAGTTGTAGTTATCCTAGTGACTATAATAAAAACACAGCTTTCTAATTTCAAAATTATTTATTGTGTTTTATAGGTCAAAAAAAGTGCTTTTAAATATATTTAACTCTCATGGTAATCCTGAGCAGTGGAAAAAGACAGTCAATTAGAGTGACCATTTAAATAATAGATAGTCACCTACAGGTTAAGTTACCCACAGAGGTCCGTACAATCAGCTAGTTGCATAGTTTGTACTTGACTTCTAATTCCTTGTCCATTCTTTCCTCTACACCATTTTACCTCTAAAGATAATAATATGCTTGTAAATCTGTAAAATATTTCACCACTTTCAAAATACCTTCCATATCACATCACATGTTTTGATTCCCACATTCACCCTTGAGTTTCCTTAGCATATTTCTTTCTTCTCATAACACATACAGAGCATAATTTAAACAAAACATAGTGCTAACTATTAACATAAAAGATTTACTTGTTAAAAATTTTCTAGATAATTAAGCCAAAATAACAATAAAATAATCTTGGTTTTGTTTCATAAACCCCATAGTTGTATTCACTGATTTGTCTAAGAAATAAATAAAAATAATTACTTTGAAAGCTCCTTCATGGTTTCTTTTGAAAGAACAAATGAATGAATGAAAGAATGAATCAATAGTGATAAGGTCCAAAACAGTTTCTGCTTTTCTGAACTTTGTGAAAATAGAAAAGAATTTTTTCCTCCCAGCTGGAAATCTATTACATTACATCTATCAAAGAACAAACAAAACCTTTCCAGAAATTTTGCTTTAAGGTGATGTGACATGTAATGTGTATTATACAAATAAATAAAGTATGAATATAAAACAGTATGATTTATTTTTATTCTTATTTGTAAACATCTTGCTCAAAATTTTCTCTCTATCCCTCCTAATATCTATGTGATCTTGCCAGTGAATGGTAGTGTGGTTACAGGCAAGCTACATCTCACATCCCATTAAACCCACCTGCTCACACTTGGCAGGATTTGGCCAGTGCTGCTGCTTATTAGGGGCTCTGGCAGAGAGAAAGGGTGGGTGGAAGAGGCAATGAAACCAGTGCCTGAAAAGTGAAACTGAGGTTTAGGTTTTATACGGGATTTTATTTGGTGAGTGGTTACACTGCTTTTCATTATACCAGATAACAGGTTGCTGGCAGCATATTTAAAAGATATGAAACTTTTAAGGGGCTGAAAATGAAATTAAAGCTTGATGAAATAAATTCTAATCTGTACCCCACATTCATACGTGTGCCAGGAAATGAACACACTAGTGCTTTAATTGTAATCAGGCTGTTCCCTTAAAGGCAGCAACAATATCCACTTTGCTGCACATGGAGAATCTAGGAAACGATGCCATTAAGACTTTATATGCCATCTTATGCTCCACTTTCTTCATAGCATTACATCACTTCTACAGGCATTTTCTGCCCCATTTACTAAACTGGCTCCAGTCAATGAAGTTGTGCATTATATGCCCCCAGGGAAGAAAATAATGCAAGAGTTTTACTGTCCATGTTAATGCCCTTTAATACATTACTCAAACACATACTTAAGACCAACAGTTCTAATTACACAACTTTGGTTTTAAGTGGCTTCCAAACTGACTTCTTAACTGGCAATTTCTCAAAAGCTCTTGTCTTCCCAAACTTCTTTTTGGAGGATTGGAGAGTCAAGAGAATGCAGTTTGAGATGCTGCAAAGGCTCTGGGTTGTTAGTTATATTATAACTTCATCGTCTAAAAACGAAGAGAAAGAGTGGTGTCCAGCCTGTTTGTGTTGCTTTGCTTTTATTAAATTTTATGTTTTACATGTTGCTCAAACTGGAATTAATCCTCACCTACCTCTTGGGAGGCTAATGTCTTTGAAAAATGGTTTAACATTCTAAAAATGGTGTGAGTCCAAAAGTAGGAGTGAATAGTGAGGTAGAACAGCATTCCATTTCTTTTTTTGGAGGACTTGGATTTCACTCCACTCCATTTGAGTAAGAGAAAACAGATCTGTCTTTTCTCTGTTTGGATAAGGAGGGGAGAGAGCTTAAAGAAGAGAAACATTTTTAGTACCAGCTGTTCCCTAACTCAAGTCCTGCACAAATTTATTCTTTCCTGAGCTGGAGATACTAGAACAAACCCAAGAAAATGGAAAATATAAAGTGAATCAATGAAGCCAGTTTTATTATTTTAAGTTACAAATGTTTTAGAGGAGAGCCAAAAGGCTAAGGGATAAATTAACCACAGTTCAATCCAAATCCAGTGATAAGAATGTAGATATCTTAAAAAAAATCTCGGGCTATGCTCTCATGGGAGAACTTTCAAAGCATCCCTGTGTTATAAACCCCAGTGGCCAATTCTTTTTACAAGATTCTTTAACATTTTTTAGCAAACATTATCAGACATGTGAATCAAGTAATGCCATCTCAAGACTCAGCAGCTAGCTCTCTTAGTTTTAATAAATGTGGTCAAATACCTGATATAGTCTTAAGACTTAATGTAGTCTTAATATTAGGATCTTATTATCAAAACCTCATATTTCCATTTAATATTTAGTATTTTTTCCACCAATTTTAAGGTCATGTTTAAGATTTAACCCATGAACATATTGCTAGCTAAATTACAAAGCAGGTTTGGGATGTGTGTGCTTAAGCTCAAGAAGAATTTAACTATTTCAGTATAAATAATAAAATAGAATGAATGCAAATGAATAAGCATGTCAAATTGAATTTTTAAATAATGTTTCAGTATGGATGCATACTTTATTCATGTTTTGGCTGTTGACAATATGTCTGTTTAATGTGTAAGGCCTCCAGGCAAGCTACAATTTGATTTTCTCTTGCCCCACTCATTTTTTCAGTGGCAAAATATATATTAGACAAACATGTTTGGGCCAGGCACCGTGGCTGATTCTGTACTTACAGCAATTTGGGAGGCCATGGTGGGAAGATCACTTGAGCCCAGGAGTTCAATACCAGCCTGGCAACAAAGAAAGACTCCCATGACTACAAAAAATAAGAAAATTAACTGGGCATGGTAGTGCATGCCTGTAGTCTAGCTACTCGGGGGGTTGAGGCAGGAGGATCACTTGAGTCCAGGGGGTTGAGGTTGCAGTGAACCATGATTACTCAACAATCATTTTCTTCTGTTATATCCACCAAAACTTTTCATTTCTTTCAGTGGCATCCATTTTCTGGATTTGGTCAAACAAAAAATTTGTATCTTTTTCTCTACACTTTAGTATAGGTTTTACATTATACCTTAACTTTTTCATCCTTCAAAACTTAAACTCTACCATACGAAAGGTCATGGATTTTGGAACTCATCAGACCTGATTACAGTACCTATTTCTATCACCTGCTAGTGTGTGGTCTTTTAAACTTATCATGAGCATCAGTTTTCTCACATAGAAAATGAAACTGCTCTGTAGGTGTAGTATAAAAAATAGAGATACTGTAAAAAATGGTGTTCAGCTGATGGAAGCTCTTAATCTAAGGATCTAATGGAAAGTCGAATGAGGAAGGATTAAAATGCCATGCTTGCCCCTTTCAAATTAACCACAGTTCAATCCAAAACCAGTGAAAAGAACATAGATATCTTTTAAAAAAAATCTCTGGGCTATGCTTTAGTGAGAGAGCTTTCAAAGCATCCGTGGGTTATAAACCCCAGAGACCAATTCTTTTTAAAAGACTCTTCAACACTTTCTAGCAAACATCATCAGATATGCGAATCAAGTACTGCCATCTCAAGACTAAGCAACTAGCTCTCTTAGTTTTGCTAAAAGTGGTTTGTAGGTGTAGTATTTAAAAAACTGCTTTGTAGGTGTAGTATAAAAAGTAGAGATACTGTAAAAAAATGGTGTTCAGCTGATGAAAGCTCTTAATCTAAGGATTTAAAGGAAAGTCGAATGAGTAAGTATTGAAATGCCATGCTTGCCCCTTTCAAATAGGGCACTGTGTGTGCTAGGCCTGAAGACTATGAAAGCAGCAGATGGTCCACAAGAGAGCAAGGAGATTTGTTTGAGAAAGGAGTCCTTGGCTACGACTTCACTTCCCAAGTGACTAACTCATCTGGGCAAAGGAAGAGAAGCCTGAAACATTCAGATTGCTGTGAGGGGAAGTCAGCCCGACAGGCTGAGTTGCCTTTCTTGTCCTTGGCATTGTAACACTGCACAGTCTTCTGTTGTTCCTGGAACCACTCAAGCATATAATGAATGGAGTACCACTGATTGGAAACGTTCGGCCCTAGATGATATTTCCGCAAGTTGTTTTCCTTCTACAACTTGGTAATGGATTTTTCTAACTTTAACAGGATGGTTGAAGTGTCTCTTGGTTTTATATGCTGTTGCCTGCTCTGGATCCAACTCTGTCCAGTTATCATGTCAATTTTTTTTCAACACTGAAAGTCAACTACTCTCCAAAATCTTAAATGTTTTTCTTGGAGAGCTACATGATCCTAAGCAAACAAACAAACTGAAGAGCCATTCTGGCTTTTCTGAAGAAATTGAAACTTTTTTTTCTTTAATGAATGAGCTGACTTTTTGGAACTGTAGCTTAGGTTCACTGAATTCTGCAGAGGTCAGGGGAGAGTAAGGAATGTTTGACAGTTTAGGGGCAAGAGGGAGATGGTGCTCTGTGGGACTGACTGGGTTTGGTACCAGCACCTGGTAGGCCAATTGAAGGACAAGGCAGAGTTCTGAGTTTTGAATAGTAATAAAACACTGTGAAGACAGACTAGCCAGATGTACCTATGTTAAAATCTGAGCTCTGCTAGTAACTAGATGGGTGAACTTAGACAAAGTTATTAAAATCTATGAGCTTCCATTTTCACATCCATGTAGTGCTGTGGAGGATTAACGTGTGTTGAGTACTTATTCTATGCTGACCACTATTCTAAGCACGTTGGCTGTGATGTCTCAATTGATTTTCACAACAATCCTATGAAGCATAAAGAAATTATTATTATTATTATTATTATTATTATTATTATTATTATATAGATTGTACAAAGATGAGGAAACTAAGGGAAAGGATACCTGGTCAAAGGTAACCGAGTTAGCAATAACAAAGTTAGAGTCTGAATCTAGGCAATTTGGCTCTAAAACTTATATTTTTAATCATTATTATGTGATTAAGTCACTTAATGTATTTCCTGGCATGTAATTAGCATGTAATAAATAGGAGTTTTATTTTTTTTCTTCAACTTTTATTTTAAGTTCAGGGGTAATGTGCAGGATGTACAGTTTTGTTACACAGGTAAGCATGTAGCATAGTGGTTTGATGCACAGATCATCCCATCACCTAGCTATTAAGCCCAGTGTCCATTCCTAATGCTCTCCCTCCCCCAACCCTCCACCCAACAGGCCCCAATGTATGTTACTCCCCACCACGTGTCCAGGTGTTCTCATAATTCAGCTCCCATTTATGAATGAGAACATGTGGTGTTTGGTTTTCTGTTCCTGTGTTAATTTGCTGAGGATAGTGTCTTCCAACTCCATCCATGTCCCTGTAAAGGACATTATCTTGTTTATTTTTATGGCTGCATAATATTCCATGGTGTATATGTACCACATTTTCTTCATCCAGTCTACCACTCATGGATGTTTAGATTGATTCCATGCCTTTGCTATTGTGAATAGTGCTGCAATTAACATATGTGTGCATGTATTTTTATAATAAAATTATTTATATTCCTTTGGGTATATACCCAGTAATGGGATTGCTGGGTCAAATGGTATTTCTGCCTCTAGGTCTTTGAGATATCACCACATTGTCTTCCATGATTGAACTATTAATTAATTTACACTCCCAACAGTGTAAAAATGTTCCTTTTTCTCTGCAACCTTGTTAGCATCTGTTGACTTTTGACGTTTTAATAATGGCCATTCTGACTGGCATGAGATGGTATCTCATCATCGTTTTGATTTGCATTTCTCTAATGATCAGTGACGTTGAGTTTTTTTGATATGTTTCTTGGCCACATGTATGTCTTCTTTTAAGAAGTGTCTGTTCATGTTCTTTGTCCACTTTTTAATGGTGTTTTCTTTTTTTCTTGTACATTTGTTTTAAGTTCCTTGTAGACTCTGGATATTAAACCTTTGTCAGATGGATAGATTGCAAAAATTTTCTCCCATTCTGTTGGTTTTTGACTCTGATGACAGTTTCTTTTGCTGTGCAGAAGCTCTTTAGTTTAATTAGATCCCAATTAAATGAGAGATTTCAATACATATAGTTGATTCTTGAAACATTTGGGATTTAGGGGCATTAACTCCTTGCAGAGTTGAAAATCAGCATAAAACTTTTGACTCTGCAAAAACTTAATTACTAATTGACTTACTGTTGAACTGTTGACCTTACTGATGACATAAACATTTGATTATCACATATTTTGTATGTTACATGTACTATATACTATATTTTTAACAATTGAGTAATCTAGAGAAAAGAAAATGTTATTAAGAAAAGCATAAGGAAGAGGAAATATACTTACTATTTATTAAGTGGAAGTGGATTATCACAAAAGTCTTCACCATTGTTGCCTTCGCATTAAGTAAGGTGAGGGGGAGGAGGAGGTTGGAGATGTTGGTTTTTCTGTCTAAGGGGTGGCAGAAGCAGAAGGAAATCCTTGCATATGTAGACTTGAACAGTTCAAACTTGTATTGTTCAAGGATCATCTGTGTTTATAATATATATTATTTATATATTTAAATATGTATGTTTGTGATTTTTTAAAGGTTTATTTCTGGAACTTTAAGCAAGAAGTAGAAACCTTTAATCTGCTAAAAGATTAAAAAAAGAATAAGCTTTGAGAATTTGTAGAGTTGATAGCTACACTGGTCACTGATTTAGGAAGGTCCATACCCATCTGAATACTGAGCATAAACTTAGGAAAATTAGGAAGATGTTCTAGAGTTAGTAAAGGCATAAGATAAAGGTCTTTTCTTTTTCCTTCTACTACTTGCGATATGATTTTCTCTCATAGAAAGGGAAAAAATGAGTAAAGGTGTGCTTACTTTTTACAACTCTTCTGCCATATTTTGCTTTGCTATAAATTGATATGATTTTATGATTTGTTTCCCCTAATGATTTTTGGATTCATATTTTTTTCAATCAGTCAATTAATCTTTCAGTGGTTGAGTTTCTATGCTCTAGACACTATGAGGGCACAATTCTGACTCAGTGGTTACACAATAGACACTAACACCAAACCTTAATCATTTCATGGAAAGTCCCTGCTCTAGTCCATCTTGAACATAAAACTAAAAAATTAACCATAGGGATGTCTATATGCCTTCTATTAGCCCCATCTTACTTATCTCACTTCAGCAGGTAAAAATATAATCATAATAACTAGTTAATTAGTTTTAAAACTTCAGTACAGATTTTAAAGTATGGAATCAGCTATACTTATTTTCAGATTTCAAATCAATAATTTTTTCTTTGGAGTTTCTTAAAATATTCCTTGATTTTCAACATTATCTCCTAATGTGATCAACTCTCTTCAGCCCACTAGTATTCCTTTTTCCAATCTTACCCTGTTTTCTTAGTCTTTGAGACTTTGCTTATATCAATCACGTGTCTGGGATGTGTTCTCCTCACCAGTGGAATCTTGTTAGTCTAACTTCAATTATACCTTGTCCAAAAATATTTTTGCAATAAACTTTACCTAAGATAATTCTTTGTATCTTAAATATAGAATAAGTTTTTGATAAATTATTAACTATACACAAAGAGATGTTTTGTGACTTTCTTACTAAGCATATATTTAGATACACATAACAAAAGGTAATTCAGTTGTGAAATCATTATGTATGAGTCACATAATGAGTTATGTGAATCACAGGATTGCCAAGTCCTGCCATTGTTACTCAGTTTGGATGATGTTCTCTTTCATAGGGTGAAATGTTGCTTTACGAATGTTCCCTACATATATCATTTGTGTTTAGTTTCTTATACTACTTTGTTTTGAGTAAGGAAAATTGATTTTTAATTTATTCCATTTAATTCTGTCATCTGGTCTCCTTTCAAGTTCCTACTCAAATGTCTTATTAAATAATAAAAACATATAAATAGTTCTTTATTCTAGATTAAGTCAAATTTCTTATCTTTCTTCATAATTGCTTAAATTAAAAAAAACCTCAATATACTTCTGCTCTTTCTTCTATATTTAAACCTTAATAAATTCTGGTATATATGAGCTACTTCAGGATTCAATTGCATTTTTAATAACTGTGCTTTTCTACATGTTTAATAAATCAACCAATGAATGAGCAAAGAAATCAATAAATGAAGATAAATACAACAACCAAATAAAAAGAGCCTTTGGGTAGGGGAAGTCCAATACTATTTTGATATTCTTGAATGAATTCACATGTGAAATCCAGATTCATGCAGTGTATAAACTGAGTTTAGCAACCAAAGCCTGACATGCTGGCAATTTCATCAGACTAGTAAAAGCTGTTATTTTTGATTGAAGAAAAGAAATTTGCATGATTATCAAAACAGACTGACATTCATTTGCATGAACATGATAAACCTACAGCAAGCATGCTAGCCAAATAGCACATTCATGGGAAAATAGCATCAGTGTGAAATTAATAAGTCGTTTTCCTTTTTTTCAACATGGGCAATAGGAACATTTTGGTTTTGTTTAAGTATTATCTATTCCAGCTTATACATTGTTTACTTTTCATAATATAATAATAACACCATGGCACCAATGCATTCTTTCCATGTGAGATAATTACATAAATTAAGTTAGTCCAATACTTACACCTAGCCTGAGTTCAAAACAGTTTTTTAATGTTTTGATTATAAGCAAGTAAATGAGCATATGTCCAATTACATTTTGGGTGCAATAGCTTTAGCCACCACATTTTGGCATTTTATTTTATTAGCTAAAAGTTCACATGTGGTTTCCATGTCTCCAAGCTGTCTTTAAGGATACAAGACTTGTATAACCTAACATTGTTTTCTTTCCTCCTCTCTCCCCAGACCCCTCCCTATGTTCCCTATGTCTCACATATGCTCCCTCATAGAGGCACCCCTCTTCGTTTTTTAAGACTATATGTGCAAATAGTGAAAACTTGAAAGTTTGCAGATGCTTTCAAGAAATAATAAAAAAGTTTCCAGCCCTAAAATTTTTACCTAATAAAACATTCTGAAATGAATTCCAAAATGTTTACTATAGAAGCAGTAGTATTCGTGTACAAATAAATACAGGTTACAATTACTATTTAGCTGCTTCATTCTTTGGCTTGATGCTACACAGTAGTGTTATTGTCACCCTTTTCCTCCTCAAGACCCTACTTAGCAGCTTTGGGATAAAGGAAGGGGAAACTTAGTGAGCATCTTAAAGGCTGAAATGTATAAGACACAGCCTTGCTGGTGAAGGACACAGAATAAGGGAGTACAAAGAACACATTCAGTTCCTTTTGGCTTCAACATTCTTCTCTGTGTATCTGTGTTACTGATATGGTTAATGGTTTGGAAAACTGCAAGACTTGCATATTCTGGCCAGGGCTTAAAGACAACCTTTCTGGACAACCAACTAACAACTTGGTTACTTTTTAGGCTGTTGCTTTTAGCATTTCGAAAGTCTTGGAGTAAATCAAATGTCTTTAATTTTTTTTTAGTTACCTCACCTATTTATTGGAAGTGTCATATTTAATTTACAAAGAAAGGGGGGATTTTAATATATTGTTGATTTACAAAGGTTTCTAAAACTTCATATACAAGCAGTATTCAACTGATATAGGATATTCTTCAAGTTCAATATATATTTAAGAAGAAAAGTCGTAAGACTCTGAAATAGTCAACTGTGTAAAATGTTGAACTGTGTTAAAATGTAAACGCCTGCATGCTATAGATCTTCATGCAATAGATCTGACTTCTAGCTTTCAAACACATAACTTTTTCTTTTTTTTTTTTCTTTTTTTTTTTTTTTTTTCAAGCACATAACTTTTTCAAATTCCACTATTTGCAGGCAACCCTGTAAGAAGCAGGACATGGAATATTGTGTCATTTTCATTCTGAGGAACAGACTAGTTGGGTGCACGAGGCAGCTGATGTGATGGAAAAATGTTTGAGCTTAGTTGTTCACTCAGTACCTGATAACTCCACTCATTTTTCTTCTCTTACTTTATATGCACAAAAGTCCTTACAGTGGGTAGAAAATGTTTGCTTTTTTTGTGAAAAACGGAGCACAAAAGAAAGCCAACTGTTTAATAAATGATCTTAGTCTTTTATTTACAAAATCATTAACAGTTTGAAAGGCCCATTTAGTTTAGTTGGGTTTTTTTTTTTTCAGTTATAATATATTGCGTTGGAGTTGTAGGACATAAACCAATGGTGTTATTCAGAATTGGATCCTACTATGAATGTAAAAGTGCATATACATTTTACTGCCTTAGGTTTCTGACAGGTTTACTATTCAAATATATATCTTACTTAAGTTAAGAATAACTACCACCCTGATATATTTTGACCCATTTTGTTTTATTTTTATTTTTTATTTTATTTTATTTTATTTTATTTTTGAGACGGAGTCTCGCTCTGTCACCCAGGCTGGAGTGCTGTGGCCGGATCTCAGCTCACTGCAAGCTCCGCCTCCCGGATTCACGCCATTCTCCTGTCTCAGCCTCCCGAGTAGCTGGGACTACAGGCGCCACCACGTCGCCCGGCTAGTTTTTTGTAGTTTTTAGTAGAGACGGGGTTTCACCGTGTTAGCCAGGATGGTCTCGATCTCCTGACCTCGTGATCCGCCCGTCTCGGCCTCCCAAAGTGCTGGGATTACAGGCTTGAGCCACCGCGCCCGGCCATTTTGACCCATTTTGGGTGTTGATAAAGTCACTTTATGCAACAAATTGCCAATGAAAGTTAGGAAGATACAAATTTATAGTTGAGTCAAACATTTCAATTTTCTTTTAATCCGGCAGAAATGTGTTCAAGGCTGATTATCCATTTGCAGTGTTTAGAACCTAATGTTAAGAGTGTTAAACCTAGGGAATATATCCATTTTATAGAATTGAGCCTAGTGATAACTACTTATATCACATGTATAAAGTTTCTAGAAATTATGATGCTCTCAGACTGTGCTTAAAACATAACAGCGGCTACTGTTCCTTTCTACAGATCTCCTTGTTCTATTATCGAACAGCTAATCTTTATATTATTTTTTAGTACTACTTAGAGAGTACACAACCTCATACGAACGTCCTCAGGAATAATAATTATTGGCATGTTAATAGAAATAGTAGGCATCAGTTATGAAACACCTACCCTGTATCTGGTACTATGTTAAATGCTTTACATACATTATCTAGTTTCATGATTCAACAAATAATCTTATCCTCATGTAGTATATGAGAAAGCTAATGCTCAGATAAATTAGAAGTAATTGTCTCTAAGTCGTACAACCCATAAGTGACAAAACTTAAGTTTAAACCCAAATCCTCCTGTCCATGAAAGAAAGTTAATGGATTTTTATAATGGTGCCAATCATATAGTAGAAATTATCCTTTCAATATTAGAGAATGAGATTAAAGGAATTATGTCAATTAGAAATTTTGAAGAATTTCATTGAAAAACATTTTAAAGGTAATACAAATTTTTGATTGAAAATATTTTGGTAATAAGTCATACATGCATGAGTTATAAAATTCAAAGATTATTATAAGATTAGGATTGTGTTTTCTATTCCTGTGAAGAATGCCATTGGTGTTTTGATAGGCACTGCACTGAATCGATAGATGGCTTTGGGGAGTATTTTTCCTTGTATAGATCTTTTACTTCTTTAGTTAAACTGATTCCTAAGTGTTTTATTTGTAGCTATTGTAAATGGGATTGCTTTCTTGATTTCTTTTCCAGGATCACTGTTAGCATACTGATTTTTATGTTGATTTTGTATCCTGAAACTACTGAATTCATTTATAGATTGAAATAGATTAAAAACATAAAAGTAAGTTTAAGTAAGTTAAGTAAAAGTAAGTTAAGTAAAAGTAAAAAAGTAAAAAGTAAGTTAAGTAAAAACTTAAAAGACCTAAAACTATAAAACTACTAGAAGAAAATATTGGGGAAACACTCCAGGATATTGATCTGAGCAAAGATTTTTGAGTAAGATCTCAAAAGCACAGGCAACAAAAGCAAAAAATAGGCAAATGGAACTACACCAAGCTAAAAAAATTCTGCACAGCAAGGAAAGAATTAACAAAGTAAGGAGAAAACCCAGAGAATGGAGGAAAATATTTGCAAGCTAGCAAACTGACAGGGGAATAGTAACCAGAATATACATAAAACTCAACTCAATAGCAAAAAATAAATAAATAAATAATAGTAATAATAATAATAATAATTCGATTTAGTAATGGGCAAAATATCTGAATAGACATTTCTCAAAAGAAGACATACACATGGCCAATGGGTATATAAAAGACATGCTCAACATCATTAGTCATCAGAGAAATGCAAATTAAAACCTCAATGAGATATCATCTCACCCTAGTTAGAATGTCTATTTTTAACAAAAGATGACAGGCTGATGAGGATGTGGAGAAAGAGGAATATTTGTACACTGTTGAGGGGAATGTAAACAAATCAAATATTATTGAAATAATGCCTATAATTTTAAGTCATTTCCAGATTCCCTAGCTTTTAGTACAGTCACCATTGAAAACAGTATGGGAGTTCCTCAAAAAACTGAAAGTACAACTAACTACTATATGATCCAGCAATCCTATTCCTGGGTATCTTTCCAAAAGAAAGGAGATCAGCAGTACATTGAAGAGATATCTGCATTCTGTGTTTATTACAATACTATTTACAATAGCCAAGACACAGAATCAACCTAAGTGTCCGTCAGTGGGTACATGGACAAAGAAAATGTGGCATATATACACAACAGAATATTATTCAGCCATAAAAAAAGAATGAAATCCTGTCACTTGCATTAACATGGGTGGAACTGGAGGTCATTATGTTAAGTGAAATAAGCCAGACATGGAAAGACAAATGTTGCATGTTTTCCTTCATATGTGGAAGCTAAAAAAGTAGATCTCACTGAGTTAGACAGTAGAATGGTGGCTACCAGAGACTGAGGAGCGAATAGGGGTGGGAGAGATGAAGAGAGGTGAGTTAGTGGGTAAAAAAATAAAGTTAGATAGAAGAAATCAGTTCTAGCATTTGATAACACAGTAGGGAAATTATAGTTAACAATATTTTCTTATATGTTTCAAAGTAGCTAGCAAATGTTTTCAACACAAAGAAAAGATAAATGTCTGAGGCAATGGGTATCCCAATTACTCTGATATTATTATTATACATTATATACATGCTCCAAAATATCACATGTACTCCCAAAATATGTACATCTATAAGTTAATAAAAATATCCCAAGTTATAATATTATATAGTAAAAAGTACATCTTTAATTAGTAAACCCCAGTTCTCCTCCTAAGAGAAAACTAAAAACACTGGTTTCTTATTCCTCCTTGTAGATATCCTCTACAGACTCGAACATACACACACATCTGTTTTTTTCTTACCCACTCCTTAACAATCTCCCCTTCTTTATGATGGAAGTCTGCTATTTTCAGTGTAGAAATGTGCCCAACTAAAACATAACAGTTCCAAGGTACCTTTCCATTTTGGAGGGCTGTTCAACGCAGTTCTGGCCAATGAGAGGGAAGCAGAAATTGATTATTGGTTCTTTCAGGAATGTTATTTGGAAGGTTGAAAAATGTACAATCCAATTCTCTCTGGTTGAAATATCAATAAAATGTTGGGAATGGAAATCCATCTTGCAATAAGTAGGGAGTAAAGCACATGTGAGAATTAATGACAGAAAGACAGAAGAAGCCTGAATCCTTGCTGGTAGAATGGCATCACAGTGGTAGCTCTAGACTACTTTTACATTAGAAAAATAAAATTCCAATTTATGCTTCATCCTTTTATAGAAGCATAATATTCTATTTTATAGATGTGATATAATTTCTTTCTAGACTTCCATTAAAGTCCAGTTAGGTTGTTTTAATGCTCCCAGTAAAGAAGATTTCACAATAAATATTCAGATACATATCATTCTATACAGGAGTCACCATATGTGCATGACAAATTCCTAGAAGCTGAATTGCTTGGCTAAAGGGCACATATATGTAAAAAGCTTAGGTGTTGTCAAATTACTTATAGAAAATTCCAGTTTATTGACATCAATTCATGAAAAAGCAGGTTTTTCCACACCCTCATTAATGTAATATATCAAACTTTTAGGTTTTGTTTTCTAAATTGAAGGGAAAAAATCATGTCTCAATATAGCTTTCACTTAAATTTCTTGCATTATAAATAAGGTTGAAATATTTTCATTTGCTACAGAGCTATTTATTTTCCCTTTTTGCAGTCTTTGGCATCCTGTGCCCAAATTTCATTGGATTCATTATTACTTAATTATTCAAGTGAAATATTCAAATATTATTAAAATAATGTCTATAATTTTAAATCACTTACAGATTCCCTAGCTTTTAGTTCACCTCTTACTTTTTCCCTTTTTTAATCCATGCAGAATTCTATAACATTTGTGCAACTGAATTTATTTCTTTTAGATGACTTCTAGATTCACATCTGACCTGCAAATGCTTTTCTCACTCAGATTATAAAAACATTCTCCTATGGATTGAAAAGTTTGATCCATTTTGGAATTCATTTTGATGTAGCCAAATGTGAGGTAAGGATTCAACTTCATTTTCTACCAAATGTTTGCTCAGTTGTTCCAACATATTTACTGAACAAACCCTTTACCTCCACTATTTCTTTTTAATTTTTTTTTTTATACTTTAAGTTCTAGGGTACATGTGCATAATGTGCAGGTTTGTTACATATGTATATTTGTGCCATGTTGGTGTGCTGCACCCATCAACTCGTCAGCACCCATCAATTCATCATTTATATCATGTATAACTCCCCAATGCAATCCCTCCCACTATTTCTAATGCCACTTTCATCATAAACTAAAGGCCTGTGTATATCTGAATCTATTTATGGCCCTTTCAGTCTATTGTATTAATCAGTCTGTCTATCCATGTATCACTATGCTGTTTTAATAATTGTGCCACTATAATGTGTTTTAATATTGGGCTTGCTCTTTCTTTAATATTGTCATCTTTCAGAATTGTTCTTGCTCTACTTACTTGTCTATTTTTATACATTAACTCTAGAAATAGCATGTCCACTTCCAGAAAACATCCTTGTCTTATAAATTTAAAACTAAATATATACACTAAGGAAAATCTTTAAGAGGTTGTGTCTTAATAAAAATATATTACATGCATTTCCACTTAATTAAATATTATTTTGTTTCTACAGTAGTATCTTATGATTTTTTTTCTGATAGATCTTATGCATTTCCTGTTATCTTATTCTTCCATTTCACTTTTGTCCCTATTGTAAATGCAGTATCCCTTTTAACTCTTATAATTGTTTTGATACATGATGGCAGGTGATTTTAATACAGTAAGGTATCTCAAACAAACTTACTAATGCATTTACTGTTTGTGAAGCCTTTTAATTCATTTTCTTAAACTTCCCAGGGAAACAAATATGTCATTAGCAAATAATGAGAATTTATTTCCAATTTTCAAGCTAATTGTTGCTTCTTTTGTCTAATTGCAATGGGTATAGTAATAGTTCAAATTCAAATTAGGGCTCCAGTTTAATTGCAAAAATATTAATATGCTTTCCCAATTTAGCTCCCTATACCCACTACTGATACTATTAAACTTACCCTAGTATAGCCTTTTTTTGGAAGATCTTAACAATTCATTTAAAATCCATGTTAATTATAACTTTTGATGAAAAAAAAGGCCTTAGAGAAAGGTAAAAATGGTGATAACTATAAAACTATATTCAAAGCCAATGAAATAACTAAATAATAAAAATATTTATAAGCCCTAGCTAACAGCTCTACCTTTCTAAGCATTTTCATGGCAACAAAATCCAAGGTAAAAAAGTACATTTCCCTAGAGTTTAGTGTAAAAAAAAAATCTGGAAAATTTCTCACCCTAATGAATTACACATTCACATCTAATATAGTGCTTTATAGTTATGTTCAACACTGTTATCAGAATTGAATTTTAATTATTTAATCTAGAACATTTTATAAATAAGTAACTAGAAGCTTTAAGATAACTAGATAACTTTTTAAAATTAGATAACTTTAAATAGAATTGTGAAATGTTGGCACTCTCTGCACTATTTGTTATATATCATATTGATTTTTTAAAGAACAGATAAACAAATGGACAAAAGAAGCCATCATATAAAAAAAGAAACATGCAAAATAATGAATAAAACGAGATCAAAGATGGTAAAGTTGGTTTACTATCATGAATAGTTTACTTATTTCAAACGTTGATTTCAAAACTAATTTCACAGCAAATTCTTTCCAAAAAAGAGAAAGAAAGAAAGAAAGAAAGAAAGAAAGAAAGAAAGAAAGAAAGAAAGAAAGAAAGAAAGAAAGAAAGAAAGAAAGAAAGAAAGAAAGAAAGAAAGAAAAGAAAGAAAGAAAGAAGCATGTCATGGCCAATAACTGCTGAAAAACTGTGGAGACTGGCACTTTCAAATGCTTGGCAGATTATTAAGCCAATTTTTATTGAGTCCACTCTAGCTGTTGGAGGGTCTGTGATTCCCAACTGTTTCACATCAGAGAATGAAAACAAGTAGGGCCCAGCCAAGACCACATCGGTGACTGCCAGCCCCTTTATATGCCAAACATGAAAGCAACAAGTCCAGATGCTTTGATCCTTGCATTTTTGGACTTAGCCCAATGTTACAGAAAAAAAGCAAAACTCATATTAGGACAACATACATTATAAGTAGAAATCAATCAATAGCACTGTGACCTTCAAACTCAGTAAATGTTTGGAGTTAGTTTCAGAGCATGTAATCTAAATTGGGGATTGGAAGTTGGAGCTGGTCCTAAACTAACAGAAAAAAAATGTATATTTTTACAATATAGAGATTAAAGGAAGCAAGAGATGAAGTTTTAATTTATATATGTATGTGTGCATATATGTGTATATACATATACACTTATGAAGAACGTATTCTAATTTAAAAGACCCTAAATGGTAAGGAAAAGAGACCCATCACCACAGTGAAAACCCCTTTCCCTGCACGTAATTATAAAAAACTGAATTGAGATAGGAAAATATACTGGAAGGAAATTATGAGCTTTCTCCCAATTTGGAGTAAGAGAATAATGAGATAATTTAATAAGTGAGTAACTTGGTTGCTAGGACACTGTCCTGACTTGTAGCAGTGCTCTAGGCCTGCCAATGTATGAAACAATTGGCCCTCGTCTTGGCAGGGTTGTAGACCTACATTCCTCAACACAGGTACATTGAAGAACTCGCCATGACAGAGCTGAGCTGCAGAGATGATGGCCCATCTGAATGTGGTCACAAGTTAAACTGCGGCCTCAATTCTCATTTTTTTAATCACTATCTGTGGCCAGGAGAATTACCTGAAACAAATATTCCGGAATAGAGGAAATATCACTAAAAAATACCCTAGTTTAGGGGTCAGGATCTAGCACCAAGAGGTAAATAAAAATAATTTTGCATTATTTATTTTATTTTGTTTTGTTTTAATTCTGCAATAATGAGTTTACTGTATTGTTGCACAATTTCTGTCTAGACTACATTTTGTTAAAACTTTATGTTTTTTGTATTACAAGCCTTTTGAATTGTTCCTGGCACCAAACAGACTGTTCTAGCACAAAAGCTAATTTACAGTAATGCCTAAACTGTTCAAGAACCTATGATTAAGATTTCTTTTAATTTTCTCATTTTTTAAGGTATATGTTTCTTGGTCAGAAAAGTAAATTAGTGGTGGTGATAATACATTGCAATCTTTACTGACATGTGAGAAAGGCAATGCACAAATAGTCTAACATTTTCAAAACCTTCCAGGAACTAAAGAAGTCAGTTGCTGCAAGATCTGGCCTCAGCCTGTCAGCCTGCCAAAAAAAAAAAAAAGTTATTTCCTACAGTATAAACTGACTCAAAATGCCTCACAGTGTCTTCAAGAGAGCTGGGTCAGGGAAGGGAAGATGATCATACTGTTAGTTTGGCTGTGTTATCTGTATGTATTTCGGATGTTAAAAGCATACTCATGCACAAGGCAGAACCCATTAATATATTTAAATAAGATAAGACAGTTAAGGCATGAGATCAGAACTTGGCCTATTTAAGTGAACCTATTTACCCAAGTGCTGAGAAAGACTTAATTCCAAACTTAGAAACATAGACATAACACCACAGAATTCACATTTTGCATTGAGACTTTTAATTGTTATTAGTCATTCCTTACATTGACTAATGCTTATGTATCTTCACATGGATTCCACAATTGCAGAGGAATTCTTCTTTTACTCTGAAACAAATACCAATTAGGCCTATTTCTAAATAAATTTATTTCTAAATAAAAGTGGCGAATGGACAAAAGCATACATCTATTAATTCATTCTTTCGCTGATCCTTTATGACTTGTGAAGGACTTTGTTGAAGGCTGAAAGGAATTTTAAAAGTAGAAAACAGTATGCTATAGTAGAAAGGTCAGAGACTTTAGCATAAGAATGTTTAGCTCAATCCTGGCTTTTCTACTTAATAAGGGTATGATCTTGAGCAAATCACTTATTCTCCCTACATTTCAGTTCCATCATGTTTAAAACTGTAATAAGGGCACCTTCCCACTTTCCTCTGTTCTTTGAGGATTAAGAGAGATAATACTAAATAGGGAGCAATCCTTTGTAAACTATAAACATGGCAACAACATAGGTATTATAAGGAAAGGATGTTTTTCCTACCACAAAGGAGTTTCCATCAATTTCTGGAGTCAGGGCGTCTTTACATAAAATGGTTTTGGTATTAGTTAAAGAAAATTTTTGATTAGTCACAGTAAAAATTAAAAAATAAAAAAAACCACAGAGGCATCAAGATTTGAGATGACCCCAAAGGATGGGTTTGACTACACTTGGTTAAGAAAAAGAGAAAACGTGTATAGTTAGAGAGATCTGTGAAGTACAATATGAAAGTAGAAATATAAAATAAAATATTCTTTCAGTCGATTATTTATGCACACAAAAATATTTGTTTAGTACGAAGAGAACAGTTTGGCTGAAACGCTTTTGAGGAAGATAGGAGACAAAATGTAGATCTTTCACTAAATTCTGATAGGCTATAAATCATTGTGAAAGCTGTGGCAACTGTGTCATATTAAAGACGGTACAAGTAAAAGATATATATATATATAATATATATATATCTGAACAGAAAGAATATAAGAGAGGCTAACAGGAAGTCTCTGTTCCAATTTTTCTAGCCTTAGTTTGCCAAGTAGGGAAGTAACACCCAAGACAAAATATAGTGATGTATTTTTGGAAAAACTCCTGGCTTAGTTTTAGGTTTGGAATAACCTTGGAGGGGTATTTTGGACAGTGTATCTGGTCTACTTTGTATTGGCACCTATGATGTTGTTCTGGAGTTAGGTGAGCCACTCTGTCTTGTCAGAATACAGACAAATCTGGATATCAGTCAGTTGGTCAAGAACACCAAGAAAGGCCTGAAAGAGGGTCACAGATAGAGAAGGTCAAAAGGAGAAAGGTCAGTCTCAGCTGGAGTACATACAAGTGCAGGCCATACATGTGTTATATCTATAGCCCAATAGAGTCTGAATAAAGAATGTCGGGTTGCATCCAGTAACTGGGCCGGCCATGAACTTTTCAGACAGATTAGTCGAAGGGACAGGAAGTGACAAATACAAGAAAGATATAGGATATAAAAAAATCAGAAAAGTGGAGATATAGCCTCAAAATGAAATCTATCTGGAGATCTGTAATGATCTGTTGTCTCAACTTTTCCTCAGTATCTCCTCTTTTTCTTCTTCCTCTTTTGCTTTCTCCAATTTCTCTGGCAAAATCATTTTTTCTCTCGTCCCTCTCTCCCTCATTTTCTTTCCTAATTTCTGTTTTTGGTAATAGATAGATAGATAGATAGATAGATAGATAGATAGATAGATAGATAATAGAAAAATTTTTTGTGTTTAAGAATTGGGGAGCTATTAAGGCAGTGAGGATTACAAAGGTCAAAATATCCAAGACATAGGGTTACACAGAAGCAGAAAGATGAACCCAAAGTCCTGCACCATTTTCCTTCTGCCGTTTACGGATTCATGAGCAAAAGCAAAGACACAGGAAGTTAAACAGATCTTTGGAAGGACTGGGTAGCAAAAACTGGAGTTTAGGACTCATCAACAAGAAGCCCTAGAAAAGACCCCAAGCTTTCAACTGGGCTTCCCCAAAGGGCCACACTTTAAGTATGGGGTAAAATGTAGTTAGACTGGCCCTCACAAAGACTAAAGCCCATCTGACTGGTTTAGAATAGTCTGTTTCTACCTTAACTGTCTGAAAGAGCACATGGTCCGAAACCAAGAGAAAGAAACAGACAAGAAAAGCAAATCCCAAAGAAATGTGGATATAGTAGTCATCAGACATGGACATTAAAACAACCGTAATTTATTTATTCAGGAAATTAGATGATAAGATAGAGGACTTCAGCACAGAACCATAGAACTGAGAGCCACAAAACAATAAAATAAAAATTTTAGAAATAAAAAAATGTGATGATTGAAATTAAGAACACAATAGATGAGGTAAGCATTCACCAAGTCGCAGCTGAGGAGATTATTGAACTGGAATACAGGTCACAAAAAAATTATATCCAGACTGAATCATGGAGAGAAAAAAGGGATAAAAGTAAACAAACAAAACTCCAGAAAACTACATAAAGGAAATTTAGGATGTGGGAGCGGGTAAATAAACAAAGGTACTAAAGTTGTAATTAGTGTGAGAGAGAATTTTGCTTAGTCAAACTAGTCAGGTTGCTGAATCTTCTCCTAGGCCCATCTGTGCATTTCCTCATAAAATCCAGTTTGAGCAAAAGAACCCTGCTAAGTAAGTTTAGCCAAGACCCCTCGTCCTCCATATCTAATTATCCTTTATATCAGATCAGGTTATTCATCCTTCACTATCCTCCATATGATGTCTGATCCCCTTGACCTGTCTTTAGCAAGAATCCCCTTAGGTAAGTTTATTAAGAATATTCCTTACTGTTGATGTTTCCTCTTATTAATTTTCCATCCACTGATCCCTCCACTGCTCCTTGGCTAAAAATTCCCAATGACCCATGCTGTATCTGGAGCTGAGTTCAATCTCACTCCCCTATTGCAAGACCCCCTTGCAGTGGTTCCCATACCTATCCCAATTGTCCTGAATAATGTCTCCCTTACCATGCTTTATCAAGTATCATTGAACAATTTTTTCTTTAACAGGTGTCGTAGAAAGAAAGGAGAGATAATTTTCTAAATCCTAACGAGAAAGTAATTAAGTAGAGTCAAAAGTACTATGAACTCCAAAACATAAATTAAACCATACTTAGGCTCATCACAGTAAAACTTCAAACCAAGATAGACATATTTCCTACAAATTAATAACAATAAGACTGATCGGCAGTGATGAAGATCAGAAGATAACAGGATGATATTTTCAACGTACTGGAAAAAAATATAACTGCCAACTGAGAATTCTACATCTTGGAAAAATATTCTTCAAAAAAATGCAAAATAATAACATTTTATTATAAGCAGAACCTGAGAGAATGTATCATCAACAGACCCACACTAAAGGCAATACTAGAGGGAGTTCCTCAGATAGAGAAAATTATCCCAGAGAAAGCATGAAAATGTGAAAAAGAATAATCAACCATGGAAAGGGTATATGAGTAAATATGAGTGCAAATCTAAGGAAATATTGATTTATAAAAACATGAAAGATAATGTCTTACTGAATTTAAAACATATGTAAAGTTAAAATAAATGACAATAATAAGATAATGTAAAAGGCATGAAGGTGATAAATAAAGTATTCTGTTTCTTGCATTTGGGGGAAGGGTGAAACAATATCAATTGATATTAGATTATTTTTTAAAAGAACAATTTTCATTATATAGAGTAACCACTGAGAGAGTAAAAAATGAATAATTAACCAGCTAATGGAAGACAAATTAAGACAAGAGAAAGGAAAAGGAATGCAGAAATGTTGTAACAAATATAATAATAATTAGATGGTAGATTTAAAACTAAATATATGGCCGGGCGCGGTGGCTCAACCCTGTAATCCCAGCACTCTGGGAGGCCGAGACGGGCGGATCACGAGGTCAGGAGATCAAGACCATCCTGGCTAACACACCTTCTCTACTAAAAAATACAAAAAACTAGCCGGGCCAGGTGGTAGGCGCCTGTACTCCCAGCTACTCGGGATGCTGATGCAGGAGAATGGCGTAAACCCAGGAGGCGGAGCTTGCAGTGAGCTGAGATCCGGCCACTGCACTCCAGTCTGGGCAACAGAGTGAGACTCCGTCTCAAAAAAATAATAATACAAATTTAAAAAGCTAAATATATAAGAAAATATATCAAAGTAAAATGAAGTATATGCTACAAAAATGAAAAAGATTAGCAGGCTGAATTTTAAAGAAAAGCAACAATAAAAATTATATACTATTCATAAGAGGCACACTTTAAAGATAAAAAAGCTAAAAGTTGAAGGAAAATAAATATATATCTTGCAAACCATAAACTAAAGGAACCTTGTGTAGCTATAATAATATCAGACAAAGTAGACTTTAAGGTAGGAATCATTACCAGAACTAAAACAGGAATTTGTTAATGTTCAAATTCTAAGTATGTTTCTACCTAATAAAAGTGAAACTGATAGAACTAGAAAAAATATTAAAAATCTACAATTGCTTTAATACTCTTCGATCAAAAACTGATAAAAGCAAACGGAGGCTAGGCACAGTGGCTCACACCTGTAATCCAGCAATTTGGGAGGCTGGGATGAGTGGATCTCTTAAGCTCTAGAGTTTGAGACCAGCCTGGGCAACATGGCAAAACCAGATCTAAAAAAAAAAAAGAAAAAAAAATTAGCCAGCCATGGTGGCACATGCCTGTAGTCCCAGCTACTCAGGAAAATGAGACAAGAGAATCATTTGAACCCGGGAGGCAGAGGTTGCAGTGAGCTGAGACTGCATCATTGCACTATAGCCTGCACGACAGAACAATACTCAATCTCAAGAAAACGCAAATACACACAAAAAAAATCAATAAGAGTATAGAAGAACTGATAACATGATGAACAAATTTGACCTAAATGGCATGTGTAAAACATCATACCCAACACCTACAGAAGACATATTCTTCACAAATGCCCTTGAGACATTGCTCAAAATTGAGCATATGCTGTGTCACAAAGCAAATCTTAACTAAATTAGAAAAACGAAACCATTCAAAATATGTTCGTTGGCCACAGTAGCATAAAACTACAAATCAATAATAAAAAAATGGTTTTATGTTCCCAAATATTTGAAAATTAATGATATACTTTTATATAACCTATACATCAAAGAATAAATCACAGTGGAAATTAGAAAATTAACATAATGATTCTAAAATATAAATATCAAAACTTTAAAACACAGAAGCTAAGTCCATGCTTAGAAAATATATATGCTTAATTTCATATATTAGAAAAGAAGAAAGGTTAAAAAAGTATTTTTCAATCTCAAAACATTAGAAAAAAAGAACTAAAAACCCAAAGAAAGTAAAAGAAAATAAATTATATTATGGCAGTAGGAATTCATAAAATAAAAACAATCTTATAATAGAAAAATTAAACAAAAGCAAATATTAATTATTTTTACTATAGAATTAAGAGCAATATGGCAACACTGATTGAGAGAGAGAGAGAGAGAGAGAGCGCTTTAATAACCAATATCAGGAATCAAAGTGATAATGATGTTATTAGAATCCCACAGTTACTGAAAAAATATAAAGTAATGTGAACTATTTTAGGCCAATAAATGGGTAAACGTTTGGAAAAAACTTTACAGTATGATGTTCTAAATTAATTATTTGTTTAATAATAAAGGACCCTAAAGAATAGATTTTGGGGGCTGCGTATGGTGGCTGATGCCTGTAATCCCAGCAGTTGGGGACAGCAAAGTAGGAGGATCCCTTAAACCCAGGAGTTCAAGATCAGCCTGGGCAACACAGCAAGACTACATATTTATGAAAAATAAAATTTTAGCCAGGCATGGTGGCAAGCACCTGTAGTTCTAGCTACTTGGGAGGCTAACACAGGAGTTGAGGGCTTAAGCCCAGGAGTTGAGGGCTGCAGTGAGCTATGACTGCGCCACTGCACTCTAGCCTGGGCAACAGAGCAAGACCCTGTCTCAAAAAAAAAAAAAAAAAAAAAAAAACAGATTTTTTGGATCATTATTTTGTGTGGATCTAAAAAAAATCTCTTTCAGGACCCTTTAGAATAGCGTTCTAGTCATTTCTTTCTCCTCATATTGATAAGTAGATGTTATTAGGAAAGACTATAAAAACTGTAGTACAGAATTATCCCTTTTGGTTTAAGTTACAAAATGACATATGAATGGAATTATTTCAATGGTCATTTTCTCCTAGATTATGATAGGGGGACACTTTCTAGTCATCATTATTTCCCCACAACTCTTAGTCCACAGTGTATGCAATGTAATCAATAGAATCCTGTTGACTTTTGAACCTTCACTCAACTTTCACTTACTTCACCTAATGTGACCCTCTCTCCCTGGGAAAATCCTTCTTAGTCTTTGATATCCAGCTTTAGTGTCATTGACTCAACAAACCCTCCCTATCCCCACATAGAGCCAAGTTGAAGTAGAAGTGAGGGAAGTAATCCAAGTTTCCTCCTTTAATATTCTTACATAATAGAGCTTATGAAACTTACCAGTTGTATGTCAATTCAGTGTATGTTCATGTTATATGTACATATTCGTGGCTCTCAACTTTTCTGATAGTTCTCCTATAAGTTATTATTTTAACAGGTTGAGTTTAATTCTGCCATGGTGATCCCATAGGCAGATTTTAATAACAGAATTTGTTTAAATTACCCAGGAGTTTTAGATTATGAATTTTAATCTGGTGATAATTCTACATGAATAGGTAAAGTTGAATTTCAATGGGGAAAGTGAAATAGACTTCTTTATATTTGTAAAAATAATTCTGGTGAAAAAGCATATGACCCAGTCAAATTAGTTAATGAGATATGAACACCAGCTTGAAAATGGTGCTTTGAAACTGAAGTAACTAGGTTTTTCCTTTCCTAGTTTTTTCCAAAGACAGATCTTCAAAACCAGATACATACCACAATATTCATCTAACATGAGTTTTTTGATTGAACAAATATCTTTAACAGAAGCAGAGTGTGCCAGGAATTATCTGGTGGTGTCCTTTTTAAAACTGATGCTTACTCTTTTCCATAGCTAACAATTTGAGCTTAATCTGAAATAGTCATTTAACATTTTTCAACTACATTTTCTATGTACTGTTTCATACATACCAAAGACCTAATAAAGCATCCCAAGGTTGTTGAGTGCCTGCTATGTGTTCAGCTCTCAGCTCTGTTTTATGTGAGATTAGAATGCTTTCCTGGCCTTGAAGAGACTCTAATCCAACCAGGAAGACAATCGGCACACAGATTTGGTGACAACTTTTACCAGGTCAAATAGAATCAAACTTTTCAGAGTATAGAAAACGCCTTAGGTATGGTAAAAGAAAAATGAAAAACATTATTTTAAGGAAACTCTAGAAACTAAATAAGCAGAGTTCACTAGGTGAACAGTGTTTTAAAACCAAAGAGAAATACTCACCTCCACCAAGAGTATCCAAGAGCAGAGCATAGACCTGTCAGAGCAGAAATATGCTCTGTGCCCCCAGAATGTCAGTCATGCTGGCCTGCATGGCATTCCCCAACACCCCATACAGTTACACTGGCTGCGTCTTTACAATGCATTCTCAGCCTCCTCTATTTGCACAAGCCTGAAATGTATTTCTTCAAGGTCTATCCCAAATGCTTCCTCTTCCTTGATGATTCCTGATTGATTCAGCTGTTTCCTTTCATCAATTCTTAGTTTGAACCTCTCTGATTGCAAGACCATTATTTTCTTTGAATCATAGCTCTTGCTGGCCAGACCTTAAATTCTCACTTTTCCCCAAGAGTGTCCTGGCCCAAAAACCAAATTCAATTTTTCTTTATATCTCTGACAGAGACTAGCAATGACTACACATACAAAGATTACTTGTTGAATGAATAGATGTAATATAAACTAATAAATAATATGTGTAATAAACTATAAATTACATATTTTCCTTTGCATCTACTCATGGGATTTCATATAAACCAGTTAAAGCACTACATCAGGTCTTTAAGCAGAAAGAAAACTTTGCATGCAGATTATGTGTAAGGGAAAATGCCAAAGAGTCTAGGATGTTAATGAAGAGACTTTTGGTACAAAGTATGAGGTGACAAGGGCAGGACCATATTAGTGGCAGTAGAGATGGGGAACAGGATGGAACCATATGATTGAATAGATATAGGACATGAAAAAGTTAGGTAACAAATTAGATATGTTTATAATTTGCAAGTTCCATAAAAATTTACATAATGTCTTATTATTATACATGTCACAGTATTAAGCAGTGATTTGCAAGGGAAAGAGAATCACTGAAGCAGGACACAGTGGCTCATGCTTGTAATTCCAGCACTTTGGGAGGCTGGGATGGGCAGATCACTTGAGGTCAGGAGTTCAAGACCAACCTGACCAACATGGTGAAACCCCATCTCTACTAAAAATACAAATTAGCTAGGTGTGGTTGTGTACACCTGTAATTTCAGCTACTTGGGAGGCTGAGGCAGGAGAATCACTTGAGCCTGGGAGGCAGAAGTTGCAATGAGCCAAGATCACACCATTGCACTCCAGCCTGGGCAACAGGAGTGAAACTTTGTCTCCAAAAAAAAGAAGGAAGGATGGAAGGAAGGAAGGAAGGAAGGAAGGAAGGAAGGAAGGAAGGAAGGAAGGAAGGAAGGAAGGGAGGAGGGAGGGAGGGAGGGAGGGAGGGAGGGAGGGACGGAAAGAGGGAGAGGGAGGGAGGGGGAAGGAGGGAGGGAGGGAGGGGGAAGGAGGGAGGGAGGGAGGGAAGGAGGGAATCACTGGAATGAAGATAGCTTAACTCCTATCCCAAACTGAGTGTTTCCTAACTGCGTGATGTTGAGCAAGTTACTCAACGTCTCTAATCCTCAATTCCTTCAACCATAACATGAGGATAGCAATTTTGAAATCTTTTGAATGCTATGAAGAACCAAGAGAAAAAACAGAAAGTACCTATTGCAGTGACTGGCACATATTACCTAACTGGTTAAAGGTAATTATCAGTGAATATTTGCTGAATTTATGAATGAATGTATTAGGGTGAAAGTGGAAAGCAAAGAGCAAAGAAAGGACACAGAAGGACTGAACAAGCCTTTGGAAGACAGGAAAATCATTCAGGGTCAGAGGATTCAATAGAGGATTTTAATGTCCTCTGATTGCTTTAAATTATGGTAAGAGACCATGCCAAAGAGTTGAGCCTCTATGGAAAAAGGACTGGAATCAACAGAGTTTATTGTGATAGCATAAAACATATCACGAAGTGAATTGGACACATCTTTAATATAAGCAATTCTTTTTATGCTGCATGACTATTAGGTATAAATAGTTTGCAATTAGGATAACTGACTATAATTTCCATTATGGTTACATAGCTCAAATGAACATGGGGGTAGAGTTACTTGGGGAAAAAAATAATAGAGTAGGCAGAGTCCTTAGGCTATTGTAGCCATCTAAATGACAAGAGCATGGTGTAAGAATAGCCATTAACATGGACGCCATTCATTTACAGAACATGACTCTTGCTCTCTGCCCTTTCACACCTTTTTGCAGATCTCCAATGTCTTAAAGAAATGAAGGGCAAGGAGCTTATAGCTTGAAAGCTTTTGGATTTCCTCAGGATATAGAAACCAATTTTTTAAAATCCTCTAATATGTCATAGATAATTTTGGCGAAAGAAAATCCAGGTTAAATACACCTGTACTTTGTAATTATACTCCAGAGTACCTATTGATTGAATGTCTGTATTCTACCTTCCTTAACACTAAATAGTTTAGACTAACAAGGACAAACGCATGGCACTCAAGCCAGCTTCTGTCCCATGTGTCTGGGTTATTCCTGGGCCTGAACAATTTAGACCAGAGAAGCTTCCTGCGTGGCATCGTGGCAGATATTATAAATGAGGCACAGGTCTCCTTCCTCAGAATCTACCTCAAAGCATTGCTCTAGGCAGTCCACTACAAATGGATTGAAACTGGTCTCTAAAGTCATACCTGTTTGTCATTCTTGGTTCAGATGTTTGTCTGCCTTAAGACAGGCGCCTGGAACAAAAGCTCTCTAAAATTCATGTTCAGTTCAATGAGTCTATAGATTTCTCAGTTCCAATAATCTAATTAGCAGAACAAGACCATGATTATATAAGAAGGAGACTTCTGTGTATTAAAAACTTAAGGTAAATAAAGATTAAGGTAATTTATCTATGGCTGTATGGATAACCCTATCTTTATCTTGGCATCCTTTAGGTCCTTCTAGTTGTGCATGCATGTACATATTTACAAAATTACTATGTATTGCATTTTACTCATGTTCATAATTTTGTCCCATATTTATCTAAGTTCATGATCACTTTTTCATAGTTTTTGTTCTAGTTGTTGAGTGTTTCCGAACTGCTTCATAATTTACTCTGAAGTCTTCTACTCACTCCTCCTGGCATTACTAATCAGTCTGAAATATGATGATACTAAAATTTTTTTAAACCCCTGGCACTTTGAATGATGATGCTTTGATTGGCTTTACAGGAGAACATACCTGGCAGTTCTCTTTTTGGTACACTGACCTTATTTCTAATAATTTGAAAAAAAAAAGTTTAAGCGTCAAGTATTTTAGAATTTAAAGCTAGTTTATGATCTTTCTATATCCTCATTTGTTTTGAAAAGCCTTTCCCCTTTTAAAAATTTTCTTCCTTTCCTCTAATGCCATCCTTAAAGATGTCTGAACCTTATTCCACACAAAAGACCTTAAAACTACAGGTGTGACTCTATACTTATAGTATTTTCTGTTACCCTTTTACTTTCATTTTTTCCCAAACCATCATGAGTTAGTCTCCTTATATGCTCTCTCATTTTGTGCAATATTCTTCCTAAAAGTAAAGTTTAAGCAAAGCTATACTATGTGGTTATTTCTCATTTCTCCCACGGCACCAAAATAAACAGAAATCAAACTTTGATAATCTTTTGAGTCTGTAGAAGACATGTGTGGCTCCAAGATTTTAGCACAGTCCATGTTGAAGGGGCTTTAGAAATTTGTTAAACTCATCTAAATCATAGTGTAAAATTAAATTATATTCCAAATAATTCTACTCTTTTCATTATTGTTCATATCTTACATTTATTGAATGGTTTTAAAGAGTGGTATGAACAAATATCCTGGTGAGAATAAGCACGTAACACTTTGGGGGTTAATGGGTAGGTTAGACTGGCTAGAGCAAGGTGTTTGAAGCATTTTAAGGGAAGTATTGATAGGTACATAGTTTAAAATCAACCAATCACTATAAAATATTACAACATCAAAAGGTGGGCACCCCTAACTATTATCTGGGTGTCTTTACAACATTTTAATTTGCGTTAGGGAGGGGGATCTTACTAAGGTTTCTCCAATTCTTAAAATTAAACACTCGAGAGACCATTCTTTAACAACTCTTTTGGGTCATTCCAAAACACCTCTGTTATGGAGATTAATACTCTTTGATTCTGAGCCAAAAGCATGGTTTTCAGATGTTACAATTACCTGTTCAGCTTCTCACGGGCAATTATTTGAAAGGAGTAAATGCTCTGGCTACAATTGCCTCTGTGGGAGCCACAGTAATTGCCATTCATCAGGGCAGCAACCTGCTGAGGGCATCAATTCATAAGCTCTGAGCCATCAATAAACTGGAACTTGGGCCCCTGGTGCCAACATTCTTTACACAATGAAATATTATTACTGGCAATTAGGTAAACAATAGGCCAACCAGGAAATGGAAGAGAGGTTGCCAGCAACTATATTAGCACTCATCCACAGATGTCTTGTTACTTTTCCTGCAAGAGAAACACCTTGAGATAACTCTTTCTACACAACTAGGATCAATTATCACACACAAAAAAGACTTCACAGAGTGAAGAATGAAGGAAAAGAAAAATGATCACAAATGGGTTTTTGTTTTAACTGGAAATATGATATGGGGCAGTAGATAGCAACTTTCTCATCATAGATATCCATAGATATCCTATGCCTCCTTTGTAGTAGCTGGTGTTGAGTACAATAGATGGAGAAAGAGGGTTGTGTAACTGGACTCAAGGAAGCTAGCTCCACAGCCACAGTTTTGAGGCAAACAGCTTAATAGTGTTCAGGGAATTCATATTAATGAAAGCTGATAATTTGTGAAGTGCTTAAGAGTTTAAGAGGATTTTGTCATGCATGATGAAATTTGATCACCATGATATCAGTGATGTAACTAGAGTGGGCATTATTGTTTCTGCGTGGGCATTTTTGATGGGAGGAGAGGACAGAGGGTCAAAGAGGCTAGGTCTTAAGTTGCCTAAGTAGATTCCAGAATAGTTCTTTCCCTCTTCTGCCCTGTTGCCTGTCTTGTTCAGATCCCCACTCCTAACGTGATTAGACTAGTCTTGAAGGACAAGTCCAGCTTACCCCAAACCTATTACTAAAACACTTGGGCCTCAGCCCCTACCCTTTAGAGCAATTCCTCTCACAGAGTTCTGACTTACTTGAGGAAACAAGGAAATGTTGTGAGGGATGGGTCAGGAACTTTGGGTAAACCGTCGCTTCTGATATAAAACTAGAAGACCAAAGAGTGAAACCCCAGGTACCAACAGTAGCTTCAGACGAACACAGAGGCAGGGCTATTAAACGTATTGAACTGACACACACTAGTAAGGTTGAAATGCAATCAGAATGTTGCCATATTCATCGCATGAACATGAATGTGTGGGATGTTTTAAGAAGTGAAAAAGAAAGTAACTCCAAACCTGGTAATTGTAGTCATTTTCCTGTGTAAGTTGGAATTGATAAGTCCCTCATCTCCACTCCTGTTGTTTTTACCCAAATACATAATGCAGCTGAAAGCTGTTTGATGGGATAAGAGTATACTGCTAAAACAAGAAAAATCTGTCAGGGCAGAAGTGGTGGGAGGTCAGGAATTTTTAAAAGGCACCATTAAAGAAATGATGTGGTTTGGGGTATGTTCCTAAGGTAATGCAGTGCATCCTTCATCAGGAAATTCTTTTGACTGATAAATCTTATTCTATTTTTATATGAGCCTAAGATTATTAAATTCATTTTATATATCAAACAAGTTTAGGGTCGATAAAATATATTTCTGAAAACTAAGCAGGAAATGGCAGTCTCGTGGTTAAGCATAGATGGAGGGCCAGGAATTTATTTTTCACCTCCACCACAAGTTCATGACTCATGTGATCTAGGCAAAAGAGTAGATTATTTTTCTTCTCATTCCTTCACCTGAAAACAAAACAAAAAACAAAAACACCGACTTTTTCACCCTTCCAAACCCCTTTTCCTATTCATCCTTGCTTGCTTCTCTTGTTTCCCCTTTCCTTTTCTTTCATTTATAGGCCAATCCCAAAGTTTAAGGAGATTGTGGCAAGGTATAAGTCAGACAGGTATTCTTTTCAGGTCTTTTAAAACCATAGTATCACAGCAACAACTCTAAAAAGAAATGCCACAGACAGAACAAACCCGAATAAAAAGTTTGAAACAGATATATTTGACCTTTGCTCAGAATGGGAACAAGGTTTCAGAGAGAGGAGCTGAGAATCCCTAGAACCAGGTGCACAAAAAAATATTCTAAAGAATTTCTTCTGAAATCTCAATAGAAAGTCTTCGAAGGTGCTACTGCTCCTAGTATGGGATTACTTCTTAGACTCAAGAGAAAAAAATAAGTATTAGAAAATAATTATCAAGTGAAATACTTCCTGGACTCAGGATACTCTGGTGCAGCCTGTATCTATAATTAGGCAAGTAAAACAAATCGTAGCAAAATTACTTTAGATTTGTTAAAACCATGTTGGCATTAGTGAACATTTTTACAGCAAGACATGAATTACTTTTTTTTAACTGCTTTCCTGATAGTTCAAACTGTTTCATTATTTTCTCCCTTATCAGGTTATAAACATCTATAAGCAAGGACTGGATGTTCTATGTCATGGATCTCCCAAAAACCCTGGCACCATTGGTTGACATTCCAAAGTATTTGACTTGCTAAAGAATCTTTCCCTCCTAGAAGTATAAAATTCTACTTCGTTTTCCCTAAAAAAACAAACAAAATAACTGTATATATATGCTGATATTGAACCGGAATTACAAATAATTTATAGTGTCAGATATTTAAATTTTACCTATTTTATAATATTTATTTCATAAAAGTCACAAGACTCACTATGTTATACAATAGTGTTTTCAGAACCACTTTACAGATTCTTCTTTTTTGATTTCTGTGTAACCATTGCTATTTTACATTAGCTCTAGTTTGAAGCATATAACCTGTAATTTAAATATATAATTGTAAAGTCCCTTTGCTTGTATATGAATGTAGGTCATAATGCCAAATACACCATGATTGGTTATTTCCACTTGTTGAAATTCCTGGATGGAAGGGTGTCAGAGACAATGAGCCACTAATTACATCTGAGCCTCAGTGGTTTATTGGAGTGTTCCCTCTGGCACTTAAAACCTCCAGCGCAGAATTTGGGATTGACCGCTCACAGTTTATATTGTTATCTATTGTTCATGGAAGGATATTGTTTTCTGAAATAGATGGCAAAGTCCTTGACTGTAGTAACCATAGCTTTTATATAATCAATAGCATTTAACATGAGAGCTAAAAGCAATCTCATTTAATCCAAGATTTCACAAACCAAAGAGTATAACTGATTGTTAAAATAGAACATTTTTTTAACCTCACACTTGTGGAAGGAAAATAAAAACCTGAAACCCCAATTCACTGTGCCGAAAAGAAAAAATTCTGCTGAGTCATGCAAGACACTGCCTTTTCTTTTGTTTCTAAGCAGATAGCTACAGATAAGAGGTTAAATATCTCCACAGGTAAGTACTCTATGTTCACCTTAAATTATGTAACGTGCCAATTTACTGAGCTTGAGAGGAATACATGACTAATTCCTCACCTGCATCTTTTCTCTTGCAACATGTGGATGACCATACCCTCCCTCTTTTCCCTCTAGCCTGCTTTTCCCCTTTAAATATTGAAACTCTCAAAATCATCTTTGGAGAAAGGCACAGACCACAGACTGTTTCTGTGATTCAATGCTCTTTTCTTCCAGGCATGTCCTTAAACTTGGCAAAATAAACTTATAAATGGACTGAGACCTGTCTCAGATAATTTTGGCTTACATACTAGTAACATTTGTGTGTGTGCATGTGTGTGTGTGTGTTTAGCTAGCTAATGGTATATACTGAAGACTTCTAGGTGCAGAGTAGTAAGATTTTTCATTGGTTTCTTAAACGAATCTGTTAGTCTCCTATTTAATTGTTAGTTGTAATCTCTTACATGAAGAGGAATGTTTTCAAAATGTATTTCTGATTCATTAAGAAAATGTTCACCTCTTACCTACTGACTTGCCATTAGGAACAGTGTGGTCATTATTTGTCACAAGGTTGGTAAGCAGAATTAACCTCTAATAAAAAAAAAAAGGTGTTTACAATGTTAAGGGAGCAAATACAATTATCTAAAACATGTTGAAGGACATTCTAACTAATGTTTCAGTGATTCAACTCAATAGTAGTTGGAAAATAACTATTAAAATAAACTCGATATCACAAGAAAATGTTCCTTTTTTACTCAAAAATAGTCTGAAACTTTTATGATGACAATAAATAGATGAGTTATAGATATAACAAATTGTATGACAATAGGAACATAAATTTTTCTTAAAACTAAAACTAAAATTTTTAATTAGGCAGTCTTGCAATTTGTGGTCTACGAATTTAACTATAATTTTATTCATTATTGTATCAAGGACTTGGTGAGCTATAGTAACTGATTTCTACATGATATGTTCCTTCAATTTCTCAAGATGTTGTCACAGGTAGACACACTTTTTCACTCATTCTACATCTAACTCATGCATCTAAAGATGCTTGAATAAAGGATGCTAGTTGCTACTAACAGCCATCCTGTGACCAAGAGGAGAATCCACTCCAGAAGCAAACTAATACAGTGACCTTCAGAGCAAATAGAAAAATACAAACTAGATCTGTGATAATCTTGTGAGTTAATCGGTCAACTCAAAAGAGTGTCCAACTTCTGAACTTTCTCTAACATGAGTAAAATAATTGTTTTGTTATTTAAGCTAGTGTAACATTGGGTTTCAGAAAATCAAAAGTATACTAAGACGATACTCAAAGGAAAGGAAAGAAGCCACAAACAAAATTTACTCAAATTACAATTTTTCCTGGAGCCATTCATGATTATTAGCAATTCAACTTAAGCTATTCAAATGTAAGAGTTAAAATAAACAGTAATAGTCACAGATCAAAGAGATAAACAAACAAAAAAATTATATCCTCATACAGTTGCAAACAGGAGTCCCAGGTCGCTCTAGTGGTAGTTCTATGGTTATTTCCTGCTACTGCTGTTGCTATTGCTATTGTTAAAGCCTTGGGTTTCTTCTACAGTAATAGCTATGTCAAGTAATTTGCTGTCTAATGAACTCAGAATGGTCTCTTTGCATCACCAATTGTTGAAACAACTTGTCACTTAATTTTGTTTATTTCTACTTGGCTACCTAAGAACAAAGAGATAATCATTTCTTAGCCCTCTTATAGACTAACAGTCACTCAGGTGATTGTCTTAGCTTCCCATTGAAGGGTTTTTCTTGCATCATCATTTGACTCATCCAGTTAATGGATAATACCCTTGTGCTTTGACCATTTCTAAGCTAATTATAATCTTTCTCTTCATGGGTGGCCAATTGCTTTTGACTGTTAAAATACACAATATTTATTTTTTGTTTCTTATTCTACAACAAAAGTATTTCAATAAGTTTATTCTTTAAAAAAGAAAGACAGCTTAGAGCAGTCAAAAATCAGGTGGCCTGCATTTAAAACTTTGTCCTCACAAGATCTTGGGCAAATAACAACTCTCTGTGGATTAATTTTCTTATTTGCAAAATGAGGAATAAATAGAATTTATCTTACTGGATTACTAGGATACCATGGACAAATATATGTAAAGCACATAGAATGTCTCACACATAATAATGCAGAACAATCCTTAATTATTCATTTATTCATTCATACATTCAATAAATGATTCACTGAGATGTTAATATGAGTCAGGTTATATCCTGGGTCTTATGCGAATACAAAAATCAAAAGGCACTGATTTTTTTCTGCCTTCAGGTATTCAACTGTCTAGTCTTGGACATAATTCACAAACAAAAATATCAACATAGTCACGTCGTATTCAAACATAGCCACATAAGTGTATTAAGTATGAAACAGGAAAAAGACAGAGGTGTGTTTTAATACTAAAATGTTATTATTTTTCTCCTATAATCAAGTAATTTGTTTAGTGTAGTGATTTAGTGTTTTTCTGTTGTTGCGTTCTTTTCTCAAAGCTTGCTGTTGCCTGTTTTCCTATTAATCCACTGTGCTACTATAGCACCCTGTATTACAGTAGCCAGTAAGGTACTAAAGAAAGTGTCAAAAGATAGAAAACATATTGTGACCTTCTTTCTAATCACTAACTGAATGATACAACTGATCAATCTTCCTTTGTGACTCATAGTATAGTATGAACAGTTTACTAAGTCTGAAAGATCAAAGATCATATCCTATTGAGCTTTGAATCTTCAACATCTAATAAAATGTCCCTGATTTTCAAGACCTGGCTAGTTAGAATATCACTTTCTCCTGGCCACAGTGATTGGTTCAGGAAAGGGAAAATCACCCACACAAGACTCTGACATTTTCTGCCAGAACAATTATTTAAAAAGATTCCTTCTGTCTATTCATTTTGCCAAGCTTTTGAAATAAAAGTCTGGAGTTGCCAACAATCATCTTGCCACCACCTGGAGGAAGTCTGAGAAGGAAGAAAGAGAACTAAATATATAAGAGAAAGGGAGACTACCGACAACCTTGAACCTCTGGATTCAATAGGCCTTGACCCACCACTTAGCTTTTCCAGCTTGTGAACAGATACATTCCCCCTTCACTTAAAATCACACCTGTAATCCCAGCACTTTGGGAGGCCAAGACGGGTAGAGCACGGGGTCAGGAGATTGAGACCACCCTGGCTAACATGGTGAAACCTCATCTCTACTAAAAATACAAAAATTAGCTGAGCATGGTGACATGTGCCTGTAATCCCAGCTACTCGGGAAACTGAGGCAGGAGAATTGTTTGAACCAGGAAGTCAGAGGTTTCAGTGAGCGGATATCGTGCCACTGTTCTATAGCCTGGTGACAGAGCAACACTCGTCTAAAGAAAAAAAAAATTACTTTAGATTGAGATGTTCACACACAAGACTCGGAGTTAAGTATTATTATTATTATTATTATTATTATTATTATTAACCAGACTTTGATTATTACATACCTTGAGGTAGTCTTTGGGTTAAATTTGCTTGATGTTCTATAACTTTTTTGTACTTAAATGTTGATATCTTTCTTTAGGTTTGGGAAGTTTTCTGATAGTATCCCTTTGAATAAACTCTCTACCCCATCTCTCTCTCTCTCTCTCTCTCTCTCTCTCTCTACTTCCTATTTAAGGCCAATAACTCTTAAATTTGCCCTTTAGTATGCAACGGGCATACTCAAGAATGCATCAGAGTCTTTTAATAGCACAGTGGATCAAGCAGAAGAAAGAATTAGTGAGCTTGAAGACAGGCTATCTGAAAATACACAGACAGAGAAGATACAAAGAAGAAAGAAGAAAAAACAATGAAGCGTGCCTATGGGTTCTGGAAAATAGGCTCAACAGGGCAAATCTAAAAGTTATTGGCCTCAAAGAGGAGGCAGGGAATGAAACAGAGGTAGAAAGTTTATTTAAAGGGATAATAAACAGAATTTTCCAAACCTAGAGAAATATGTCAATATCCATGTACAAGAAGGTTATAGAACACGAAGTAGATTTAACCAAATAATTACTCATCAGAGAAATGCAAGTTAAAACTACAATGAAATACCATACATGGAAATGGCTAAATCTTAAATACTTGATAAAATCTGGTATTGAAAGGATGTGGAACATTTTAACATTTTTACATTAATGATGGGAATGTAAAATATACATCCACAATGGAAAACAGGCTGGCAGTTTCTTATGAAGTAAGAACCATAAAACCCAGCAATCTTACATTTACGTATTTATCCGAGAGAAATCAGAACATATGTTCACACAGAGAATTGTTCTTAAAAGTTTACAGCAACCTTATACATAATAGTCAAGCAACCCAAATGTTCATTCGCTGCTGAATGGATAAACAAAGTTTGGTGTGTCCATATAAAATAATGCTACTGAGCAGTAAAAAGTAGTACCACATTTTCTTTATCCTGTCCACTATTGGAGGACATCTACATTGATTCCATGACTTGGCTACCGTGAATAGTGCTGCAATTAACTTAAGCATGCATGTATCTTTATATTAGAATGGTTTATATTCATTCGTGTGTACACCCAATAATGGGATTGCTAGGTCAAATGGTATTCCTTCAATAGGTAGTTTTTTGATCCTCACCTTCCTCCCACCCTACACCCTCAAGTAGGTCCTGATATCTATTATTCCCTTCCTTGTATCCACTTATACTCAATGTTCAGCTCCCACTTCTAAGTGCTGCCATGAACATACATGTGCATGTGTCTTTAAGGTAGCATGATTTATACTCCTTTGGGTATATACCCAGTAATGGATTGCTGGGTTGAATGGTAGTTCTGTTTTAAGCTCTTTGAGAAATCTCCAAATACCTTACACAGTGGCTGAACATTCCTGCCAGCAGTGTATAAGTATTCTCCTTATTCCACAACCTCAATGGTGTCTGTTAATTTTTGACTTTTTAATAATAACCATTCTGACCCTTGTGAGATGGTATTTCATTATGGTTTTGATATGTATCTCTCTAATAATTAGTGATGCTGAGCATTTTTTCATATGCTTTTTGGCTACATGTATGTCTTCTTCGGAAAAGTGCCTGTTCGTGTACTTTGCCCCCTTCTTTCTTTTTAATATGGTTGTTTGCTTTTGCTTTTTAGTTTGTTTAAGTTCCTTATAGATTCTGGATATTAGACCTTTGTGAGATGCATACTTTGAAAATATTTTCTCCAATTCTGTAAGTTGTCTGTTTACTCTGTATATGAAATTTTATAAAAGGCAAAAATATAGTGATGAAGCAGATCAGTGGTGGTCAGGGGCTAGGAGTGGGAGTAGTGTGACAGTGAAGGACCACAAAGGAACTTTTAGAAATGATAGAAATGTTCTATACCAGGATTGAGGTGATAGTTACACAACTCTCTACATTTGGCAAAATCATTAAATTGTACACTCAAATTTGGTGAATTTAGTGGTATATAAATTATATTTCAACAAACTAATTGAGAAAATATATATTTAGTCACTCTAATGTATAACACATATACAAAGATTTGGAGAGGGAAGATCATTTTTTAATATAAGACCTATAATTTTCTGGCTTCTTTCTTACTGCATTTAGTTTTCCATTCTCTTTTGTAATGTCTCTTTCTCCATCTATATATATAATTGCCCTCTGCACATTCTGTATGATGCCTCAGAGGTTGTTTCAAACTGACTTATCCAATGTCAAATCATCATACTTTTCCTACATATTGTGCTTGCTTTTTTTTTTTTTTTTTTCTTTTTAATCTCACCACCATGCACCAAAGCCAGAACTTTTGGCTTCACCCTGGAGTCCAGTATTTCCTAAGCAATCCTCAGGCAACTCAGACTCGTCTTTTTTTACCTTTGAAATCTTTCCTGCTTCTCTCTAACTGCACTGCCTCCACTCATTGCATACCACATGATTTCCCACTTGGAGAATTGCAGCAACCTCCTCAGTGGTCTCTCTACCCCAGTCTCTGTGATCTCTAATTCAAAATCTGATCTGTCACTTGCCCTGCCAGTACTGCCTGAAGGATTAGCTTCTAATTGCTCTCCATGGGCTGATAGGGCCACTCACCATCTGCCCTGCTTACCTGTGCAGTCATCTCTCTGCACTCTTCTACCATGGAAAATTGCCTTCAGTTCTCTGAATGTGGCATATGTCCTTCTACTTCTAGGACTAATGGAAATTTTATTTTGCTGGAATATTCTCTTTTTATTCAAGATACCTCTCTTTACCAATCTCACAAATTTATCTTATTCATCCTGCAGTTCTTAACCTAGACATCACTTCCTTGGGGCACCATTTGAATTTTCTTGTGCTTCCATGGCTCCTAGAACCTCTGTGACAGCATTTACCACAGTAAAATACTTCGGAAATTTTTAAACCTATAACTCCTTCTAGACAGACCATGAGCTCCACAAGGGCAAAGAAACTTCCATCACCCTCACTTAGACCCCTAGAACCCAGCACAGCACATTTTAAGTAGGAGACATTCAACTAAAAAGGGTTAAATAATTAAGCGACTCTGCCTCCTCCTATCACTATCAAAAACACGTAGGCTAATCATCTTAAAAATTAAATGTTGAACCATTTGCTTAGTTTTTGAGTGTAAAGTCCAACTACTCTTTGTGGAAAGTCAGCCATTTTTTAAGGTCAATTTAAAAGTAACATTGGTTGCTCTTCCATCATAGCAAACTCTATTTCTCACATATTCCTCAATTTACAAAAACTTGTGGACATATGGTATTCATAAACCCTGTAATATGCAGCTGTGTCATACAAAGCTCAGAATAATCCATCATTGATTCATACCTCTGCCCATTGTTTTTTCCTCCTCATAAAATGAGAGCAGAGTCTCAGCTTACATTCAATATGCTTCTTCTGTTTAAAAATGAGTAGGAATTTATGTAAAAATTTTGTACATTCAAAGCAAAATCACAAAGACTGGGAATACATCTTCTCCCTAATAAAGTGCATAGTCATTTTTGGAAACATACACTCTGTACCTCCACTAAAGCATTTTATTAAGTTCTGAAGGTGCTCAGTGAGAACCAATATTATCTATTTTGAGGAGTGGTCAAGATGGGGATAGTCAAGGTTAGTGATTTATCTGAGTACAAAGCAACATAACTTTCTTTGCTACATCATTATATGGTTTCAGTCCTGAAGATGGGCTTGTCATAGATACTGCCCTTAATATTTTGATCTATGATTGTTAAAGAAAGATTACTCTCTTTTCTTTGGATCAGCACTCATAAAATAGCCTTTATGTCTGGTTTCAATAGAATATATACTTAATATTTAAAAGTTTATAGAGATACACACAGAAGTTAATATACTTCTAGAAAAATAAATGGAATTACTTGAGGCTGTAGGTTAATCAGCACTTTCTGTGTGTGTGTTGTAAGAATGCATATATGTATCATTTATTGTAATTACAAAATACATAAGAAAGAAAGAGAATAAATAAATAGAAACAATATATTAAAGTAGAAAAAATTTCTGCAGATTACTGCTAACATTTTGTGTACTTTCTTCTAGTAGATTTTCTATTTATATAATTGTATAATTATATGTATATTTTTTACAACACTTTTACAGTACTTGTTCAATACACTTTTTCATGGTTATGTTTAATTCATTCATTAACCATAACTTATTGATTTGACCATACTTCCATTGTTGAATGCATGAAACTCATATATTCATATACATATTATATATATATTCATATACATTCAATATATATTCATATATATATTCATATATATATTCATATATATATATTCATATATATATTCAATATATATTCATATATTATTCATATATATTCATATATATATTCAATATATATTCATATATATATTCATATAATATTCATATATTCATATATATAATATACAATTTCTTAATTTAATATGCATGCACTTATTTAATTTCTTAGAGACAGGATCTCACTATGTTCTGCAGGCTGATTTCAAACTCCTGAACTCAAGCAATACTCATTCTGGCCTTCCAAAATGTTGGGATTACATGCATGAGCTACCATGCTCAGCCTATTGCTGAATATTTTTATGTTACAGAAAACAAAAAAATGAGTATAAATCTTTTTAATATCTCAAAATGTTTTCTTAGAATATATTCCTTTAAGTGAGGGTGCTGACTCACGTGTGTGAATATTCTTAAGGCTTTTGCTAATATTATCCATATTGACCTTTAGAAAGCTGCATTATTTTACATCTCTGAAAATAGTATATGACTGTCCTTATTTCCTACCACCCTTACCAAACTGAATATTATCTTTTTGTTTATGTGCCAGTTATGTGTGAAAAATCATTTATTATAAACATTTTAAGATACACTTCTTTGATAATTGTGATGCAAATGTTTTCTTATAGTGTTCATAATTTGTATGAGTTGCCTATTATTTTCTTGGATCAATATTCCTTATTAATGTATCTTATTAATTTATAAAAATTTTCATAAATAACAGTTACTCTTTATTTTTACTTTATTTTAACTTTTTTTATTGTTTTTTACTAGTTTACCATTATTTATTTTTGATATTTATGAAAATCATTTTTGTTTTTATCTACTTGAATTTATTAACAATTCTGTTTTTAATTGTTTGCTTTTCTACCAAGAAATGATGTATTTTCATCTATACTTGTTTTGTAACTTTAAAACTATGTTCTTTATAACACTTTAATCCATCTGCAATTTTTAAATAAATATTATGAGATAGGAAGAAAGCTTTATCTTTTCCAAATAATCAACAAATTATGCCATTCCCCTTCCCAATGATTAAGCCATTCTTTCCTACTAATTAAGATGGATCCTTTATATCATATTAGTAAGCACATGTTGTTTCTGATTATCTAAGTCTATTTATCCATCTGTCTTGCTTGACTTGTGTATGCAAAACAATACATTAGTGTTCATTCAAATACGGTATGAATTTCAAATTTGCTTCATGTGATATTATCTGGCTATAAATAATTGGACTGAGGAAAATAATGAATGTGTTGCGAGTCTTTTTCTCAGTTTTCCATTTCCTTTCATTATTTGTCTGTTTACACGGTAGTAGCACACCAGAGTCATTATGATAGCTTTAGCAACATAGCTAATTTTGAAAACGCTGTTCATTATTTTTTCTTTTATGACTCTTTTTCTTATTTTCACTCACTTATTTTTCTATAGGAGCTTTAGCATCTATTTTACCGGAATGTCTTTAAATCCATACATTTACCTGAAGAGATTGATACAGCATTGAGGTTATTTTTAGGTATAATTTTGTATTTTTTAAAAATCATTTTATGTTTACTTTTTATTATTCTAAATCAATTATTGTCAGTTATTACCTCAGCGAGGTTCTCTCTGAGACCTCCAAATAGGTCAGGACCCTTGTTGCATGAAAAGGTCACTTGACTATTCCCATTAGGAAGAGATGACCACCAAAGAAAGAATAAATGGCAGAAAATACAGTGTGTGGAGCAGGCTGGGTGTCAACCATGATGAACTTGGGGAGGTGTCCTGTAGGATGGGGACAGTTGCTCTTCAGCTCCCAAAATTGTTGTCATTCAGGACTCTGTCATAGCTTCTGATTTCATAAAAGAAAAAACAGAAATCTGAATTTTTATATAAATGAGCCTAGAGTTTCTAATGACATGTAACAAATTATAAGGGCAGGTAAGCAAAGTTGAGTGTAAGAAAGTAGTGAAATCCTAGTAAAAACAGGAAGTTTTGTGCTTACATTAATTTGTTTACTCCAAAATATTTATAGAGCATCTTCATATGTCATATTCTGTGGAGAACAGCGATATATGTCTTGGTCAGTTCAGGCTATAATGGAATACCATATACTATGTGACTTAAACAACAAACAGTAATTCCTCATAGTTCTAGAGACTGGGAATTCCAAAATCAATACACCTGCAGATCCTGTCTGGTGAGGCCATTCTTCCTGGTTTGCAGACAGCCGTCTGCTTGTTGTATCTCATACGGTCAACAGTAAAATCTCTTTCCTGTCTCTTCGAATAGGGCACTAATTTCATTAATGAGGATTCAGACCTATGACTTAATTACCTCCCAAAGGCCCCACCTACCAATATCATCATATTGGGATTAGGATTTTAAAATATGAATTTGGGGGCAGGGAGAACACAAACATTCAATGACATGTCTTTCCTTTAAAAGTTTAAAATAAAAGATAAGCTTACTGTCTAGTTACAGAGTAGAGAATTAACTTTATTCAAAGAAAATTCTGACCTTTACCCTCAGTATTGGGAAGTGCTCTCTAGGTCCTTGGAATATCTTGCCTGATACGAGTGTCTTTGTCTGTGGGTTTTAGCCAACAGGCAGTCTAATAAGGCAATTTATGATAGATGCTTTGGGTCATGCAGCATCAGTTTTGCTTCCAGAAGAGGCTGGAGACTACAGGTGTCAGTCCAACCTCTAGAAGGGGTTGAAAATGAAAAGCTCAACCACATGGGCAGTATGTGATTAAACAGCAATGAAAACTCTAGACACATAAGGGTAGGGTGAGTTTTTGGTTGGTAATACTCCATACACATATATTATGTAATATGTGTGTTTATAAAACTAGATTGAGCTTTGATTGATAGTGAGAAAGTTTTCTACTGATTCATGAGAAGGGCGCTAGGCTATAGCTTGGGTTCACTGATAATCTAATTCCAAATATAAACATTCCTCTGTTTGATAACTATCTTCTGTAGTTATCAAAAAATAAAACCTTGGGCTGGTGTGAGAAAAATTGGACTCTACTCAAAATGACTCAGGTAATATCTGCTGTACATTAGTTCAAAAATGGTGAACTGGATGATATTGAAAAGATGATTAAGAAAGATGAAGTAAAATGAGTACATTTCTAACCTCGATAAAAGAAGATTTGGAGGACAAGACTGTATCCTTCAAATATTTGAATAGTCATTATATAGAAACACACTACCACCTGTTTGGCAACGATAGGTAGAAACAGTTCCAGTGTGCAATGATCTCAATGTAAGTAGAACTTTCTAATAATCATAGCTGCCCAAGAGTGGAATGAGCAAACGAGCATTCTCTAGGGTAGGATGGGAAAGTGTTTGTCTAAGCATATGATGAGGGCTTCGTAGAGAGCACTCAAATGTGGATAAGTGGTTTTAAATTAAGCGATACTTAAAACAGTTATCTTTAAGGTGATTTTTTTAAAAGTCAAATTATCTTTAACTTACTATCAAGCCATCAAATCCTATGTCTTCAGATATGCTTTCCTGGCCAAAAACAATTTAGGAGCAATAAATTAGAAGGGGAAGTACTTGTGGGAAATGACCTAGGATTTACAGAACTCCTAATGTGTATTTTCCATACATTTTTAAATTTGTTCTTTAGAAAATCATACTTTGGAAGTTTACTGTTCTGCCAGTTTTGGAAGACGGAGGATAAGCTCAGATATTAAAATAACCTCCCAAAAGTCAACGACTCACATTATGGCCAACCCACATCTTCTACCTCTAATGCCCATATTGTTTCTCAAACAACCTCTTTCTAGAGGCAGATACCAGGGCCACAACAAGCTAAAACGGGAATGACAGAGAATCTTTGTAAATCAAACCCAATGTCTTACAAAGCCCAGTTGTCTGGGGTCATTTAGTGTGGACACAGCCTATTTCAAAAAGCTCCTGAAGGTGTCACTGAATTAGAAGAATATAATGATGGAAATTCATCGTAGCATACAAACCGTACATCATCAAGACAATATGAAGATATCTAAGAAAACAATGCTATGTCTAAAATCAGTGCTGTTGCCATATTTAAAAAAAAAAATGATTGTAAACAGTTCCATTGCTTCAGAAAATCACACTAGCTGAGGTTCACATAAAACCCATCTCATCTGTCCTGCAATAGCATAGTGTTCAGAAGTTTCCCTGAATCAGCTGTGGACAATACAGATATGTGGTAATGTCATCAGAATTCTTTGCTTTCATGTGACAGAAATTCAGGTAGAACCAGGTTAGACAATAAAGGGAACTCATAAGAAGGCTACTTTTCTAATCTCAGGGAGGACGGAAGTAAAGCTATGACTCAGAGGTAAGTGGATAAAAAATTTCAACTTCTTTCTTAGCATCTTTTGTCTTTCTATTCACCTTGGCCTCTCTTCATCATTTGCTCCTACTGCAGACTGCCTCCCTGCATGTCACGGTTAACCTGCCTGCCAGCAGTACTTTAGCATCATAGTCTGTATCTCCCATCACTCTAAATTTGAGGATTACTCCCTGTATTAATTCTGTTTGAAAATCATGGATAAGGACTCTGAGTACCCAGTTCCAGTCAGGTGTCTAACCATGAGCCAATCAGTTGTGTCCATGAGAAACAGTTCACACAGAACTAAAAATGGTTCCTGAGGGACACACCTGTATATTAGTGCCATGCCTACACAAGGAAGTTATAAGCCAGAGAGGCACCACAATTGATATTGATTAGATTTGCCCTCCAGTTGAATTATGCAAAAATGTTCAGGCTTATTATGAGGTACATTTTAGGGAACATTCTACGAAAACGTGTATATATTTTAACACAAAAATTGGGGGACTTAAAGGAATAAGCTTCAATTATCTAGTGTATTTGCTTATTCAGGGTATTTTGTGGTTTACTGGCATGGGTAAAACATACATTCCAGTTAAAGTATTTCTCCCATAGTGTCTTAGTAGAGCATTATGTTGTGAAATGATAATTAAGTTTCTAAAGAAACAAAGCACTTTCCGTTGTGATTGAAGTCCTAGGGGAAAACTGGGTCCATGATAGAGCAAGTTTTCTAAGATATTGTTATAAAATATTACAAGAAGTGTTTCAATCTTCTAGCTCAATTGTTCTGAAGTTTACGAGTTGAGCTAAAAATGTGTACCATCATCCTCTTTTACTAAGGTAAAAGCCAAAAGTTACAGAGACCAGTACATGACAGTGTATGTTAATTATTAGAAAAGAATTAAAAATGTATGTTCCAATGACATGGCTGTAATGATACAGTTCTCAGCTGGAATGCCATTTATCTAAAATTTCAAGCAGCTGCCACTACAAGAGAGTTTACGCCAAAGGCAAATTGTCAAATATGAAACGTAGGGCCTAAAAGCTGGTTTTGGACAGATTAAAACACACACACGCACACACACCAAATACAGTGCATTGTCGGCTGAAGCTCATTTTCAGAAATACATGGCTCAGCACTAAAGTGGACAATTTAATCAGTTCCTCTGCAGAAATAGCAAGATTTTTTACAAGGGAAAGAAAATCTACAGAGATGAAGCTGTGACTGGAAAATTTGATCCACATGGTTGTATTTTTAGATCTGTCAAAGATTGACCTCTGTTTACAGTTTTTCTAGCAATAGTTTAATGTAAAATTAGCCTATTTGTAGCGTTTCTATATTTCATGGAATTTTACTATATATTATACCTTATTTGTTATTTCTAGAAAGTCAATTATTTTCTTTTGAAATTCTTAGTTCCAAATATTCCCTTTTTTAAGCTATGCAAATGATAATGAGCCTACCTTCCATACATTTTGTGTAGTCTGTTTGGTGGGAATTTTGTTAGAAACTTATAAAGGATGGAACATGTTATTTTGTTACCTTTGAAATATTCGCAGAGTAAAGAGATGGTGAACAGATGGGGAATTTTTCACTGCAGGAATCCAAGCAGAAATATTTTTAATTTTTTTCATTAGTATATGGGAAAATTTTGAGCACGGAAAAGGGTGACTTCTCTGTATTTAAAACAGACACAACCTGGTTGTTTTCACAGGCATATTATTATTATTTCTTAGATAAGTAAGTAAGTATGTAAGTATGTCAACACATAAATGCATGCGTGTGGGAAAGTAGCATGGTGACCGAGGAAGAAAAACTCTAGAGTAAAACCTTACCTTATTTTAAACTGTACTTTTACTAAACTTATTATTTGCAATTCAGTTGACAATCATATTACTATGTGATATTCAAATGTCAAATGCATATCTCTTTTTCAGCTAAGACCATTACATCATTTCTTGTCAAATGCACTGAAATATGGCTAAGTCTAGCTCTGATTAGATAAGGGACCTCATGCTGGTGTTAGTAAATCCAACCCCAGGGATTGGTTCCCAAGCTGAGGGAAATGGCAAAGTTATTATTGATGGTGGTGCCAAAGCTAACAGGTTTCACATGTCTTTCATGAACATGTGGTGACAGCCCCAACAGTGACATAGTTAAGAGTTATTTGTTCAAATGTCCTAGAATCATTGCTGAAAAAAGGTGAAAAATCTGTAAATTTTACATACCCACCAGTATGGGAGTTTGCTCAACTCTTTGTAGGTTTCCTGGTTCATTGCGCTGACTGGAATCATATGAAAAATAATCCCTTATTTATGTGCAGGAGTTTGCCTCATTAGAAGTCATATAACGTATACATTGGAATTCGAGTCTGGGTTTTGAGTCTGGGCTGTGTACAATTCTAGCTGTGTGACTTTCACAGTGTTTTTTTATTCCTCTGAACATCAATTCTTCTACATAATTGTGATTTTGTGAAAATTGAAGGAGATTGTGCATATAAAACACGTGGTGATCAATAAGTCTTAGCTCTTCATGTTAGGTTATTTAGCCTTGACATAATTTCATAAGATGTGCAGAGAATGCTTTTCAAGAAGCAGAACCAGTGAAGAGAAAGTGGCTTGTCCTTGGTCACATGGCTAATCAGGGTGACAGAGGATCAAGCCATAGCTCCTGGTTTGAAATCCAGTATCCCTTAGGTGTCTTTGGAGGAAAAGAAACCCTGTAAATTGGACTATAATTAAGGTACTGCTATACTTGCAGAGGCAAAGTAAAATGGTGAATTGGTTCAATTACCTCAATAATTCAAGCCCAAAAGTACCAAAACACTTTTAACTAGTATGATGGAATATTTCAGGCCAAATATCTGAATAATTGTTCCCATTATGCATATCATTTTGAATATATGTATACATCTGATTTTTTCTTGTGGGGGAGAGGATAGGGTAATCTTTGAATCATGTCGTCAATGTTTCCAACATAAATAGAGAGTATCATTTTTCATATTTGTTCAAAAATCCAGTGGCCTTTTTATTAAATTGAAGTTTGTGCATCAATGGAAAAATATTTACTGAAATATGGTACTTCCAACTGTAAATTTGGCTTGATTTAAGTTGCTTACAAGCATAACTGTACAACAGTGACAAGACACAGCCTTCTTTGTGAGTGTTGGGGGTGGGGCACAGTTAGAAACACTTTTTAATTCCTTTCAGTTCAGTTTTTATTCTATATGTGGAATTGAACTGTGATCCTGGAGAAAATGGTTCAATCCTGCTACAAGGGGTTATGTTCAAATTAGTCCAAGACAATTGTGATATCAAAAGTGGGCTAAAATTGCAGTTATTTAAAACTCAAAGAAACCTACCTCCTCTTTTTTTCTGATCTTTACAAATCATATACTTATTTCAAAGCAAAGTTAAATTCTTCTGATTATATTTCCTTAGCTACAGCCCTGAACTGAACATAATATCAGCATTAAAATACAAATTAGTCACATTTGGAAAACAACCAACAAAAGGTTTTTAAACTCTAGAAATACATATCAATTAAAATAGGCTGTGCATAGTTAAAATGCAGTGTCTGCACTAACAATTCTGTCAGCCCACCATCATTTATGTTTTATAATAAATACAGTGCTTAACAGAATGTGGGAATAACATTACCATGGATTGACAAGCCTATTATACTTTGAACAGGTACTACAAAGAAAGCTGTAAGGCAAGTATCTTTGTTCACTGTGAAGTCTGCATTGTAGAATGATCCCTAGTGATGAGGAAGGAAGAGTTTCAGACACAATTGGGCCCCTTTTAAAGGATAACCTCAGTAAAATACTGTGTATAAGTTCTTCAGCATTAGCATGTGTACCCTCTCTTATGATTGCTAATAAGTCCTCTGGGCCACTAGTCAACTTCCTGGTCTTTGCTTTAAAACCTGTCTCAACTGAAAGGCAATGAAAGCTCCCCTCGAGCCAGACAATAGGGGTGTGCACAAAAGCAGGTGAGATTGTTTCTCTCTGGCTTTGACTGGTACTATCTTTGGAATTTCATCCTATGATTTTATAGTGTCTATACTGCTATTCCATATACCCGCTTGAGTGTGAAATGGAAAAGCAGAATAGTACCTTATAGAAGAGATTAATACCATAAGTGTTCCACACATAGTAAATCTCAAAACATCTTCATTGACCAGCTATGAAAGGAAGCCAAAGAATCGGAAAGAGAAAATGACAGAACGGAAAGTGGCTACAGCTTAATTTCTTGATGTTAAGGGGAAGAAAGTGCTTACTATTAAACTTTCCCTGTTCTAAGAAAAATTCAGGACCACTGTTTTTCTCGCCTTAATTTAGAAATGCCATAATAGAAGAAGAAAAAAACAAAACAAAAACCAAAAATCGTTTTCCAAGTCATGATTTCTAAGATGCCGATAGAAAGGTTTTTTACTTAAATAGCTGTCCTTTCTATAACTCTGGATCCAAAATTGTACTTCTAGGAGTCTTTCCAAAGGAAAAAATCAGACATGTGAATAGGGACTTAACTATATGACTATATAACAATTTCAGCAGGAATAAAAATTGGGGACTGATTAGGTATATTATTATATTTGCATACATATAATGGAATAAAATATAGCCATTAAAATGACATCATTGAAAATTCTAATTTAATTGCAAGTACTTTTTAAATTCTCACTGTAGGCTATATTCTGGCCAGGCTGTAGCATACCTTAGTATCTGCTTTCACCAACCTCACACTCTCGCAGGAAGACAAAAATGGAAATATTTATTTATACTTGTTATAAGTGTGGTAATACATTCACTGAAAGAACAGATTAAAGGGCATTGTGCTTCTGATTTTGTTTTATATACATATTTCATACATATATAGAGAGGATACTTATAATGTATGTGTGAGCATATATACTCACACATTTGCATATATATGTATAATGTGTGTGTGAGAAAATATATTTATATCTATTCACATTGTACCTGTTGGCTATTGCTGCATAACAAATCACCCCCAAACAACAATTACTTATTTCCATTCATGCATTTATTGTTACTCATGCATCACTGTAGGCCTATGGATTGGCTGGAACAGCTCTGCTCCACATGCTCCACGTGTCTCTCCTCCTCCCTCGGATAATGAGCTGGATTGAGCATGTTCTTCTCATAGTAATGTGAGATGGACAAAAGAGAACAGAAATAGGAGGCATCTTTAGGTCAAGGCTTAAGAACATTCAGAGAAAAATACAGAAAAACCATGAGATGCACAGGAAACAATATTAATTTTCTGAGTGGTAAGATTATGTGTAATTTTTCTTCTGTTTATTTTTTCTAAAGTTTTAAAAACAAAAAGTACTACTTTTATAATAAAATCCAGGTAAAAACTTATTTTAAATATTTCACCAAACTATTCACAGGTTTCCTATTTCTTATGTCCTTCTTATAATTATTTATATAGAAAGAAGACCAATTGGAGATAGAAGACCTAATATTTGATGTTGTCTATTTATGTGTCAAAAAGTTACATTTTCCTCATGCGTTGCCTGGCCTGCGTTTGAATATAAATTGTGTACCACTGGTAAGCTTAAAGTGGTAGAGAATTATAAAGCTAATATAATCCCTGTTCATTTGCTTACTTTCTTCATTAAAGAAAACACACAGAATTCCATTTGTTTACAAAAATCACAGTCTTCTTAAATGTACTTTGATTTTTGCATGAACACAACGAAATATTTTGATATAGAAAGAAAGTAGGTAACACCTTGACTTGCTGGTATTATTTTTCAAATGTGTGGTCCTTCATCTCACAGTATTCCTCATAGTGACACATAAAAGAAATGCTTTATGCTCATCTCTGTTCTTTGCTTTCTTTACTCATGTAAGCGAAATTTTTTTTCTTTTCCTGTGGACTAGCCTAGAAAGCCTTATTTCCCTTCCTTCCCCCGGCACTTTTTTTTTTTTTTTTTTGTGCCATAATTAGATTGAGTGGTAGATGTTTCTAGTGAATCATTCTACCAATTAGTCTAAAATATTAAAGACAAGTAACTTGAGAAGGAAACTCACATATCTATAGCACTTTGCAGCAGATGTATCCTATTTACTTCTTTATTTTATTGCTTAATGACTGGATCTGAAGTAATTGCACTATTTGACAGATATTTATTTGTAAAATGTGATTCATTCAGTCAGACACTTTTCGAATGATTTTCATGCCAAGTGTTAAAATTGCGTAGGCTTGAGTAGCTGTTTCAAAAGATGCAAACACGCATGTTAATTCCATGCATCAAGCACATCTACTTTCGGCCCTTTTTATTATAGAAATATTCCAGTTGACAAAGAGTGCTAGTGAACAGACGGCAGGGACTCCTGGACTTTAATCAACCGCAATCACTGGCAGAGTTCAGAATTAATTTCCTAACCATGAATCACCTGCAGACAATGAATCACGTTCTAGAGAATTTTGCCAAACAAAACAAGCCATCATGCCCTATACAACTATTGAGGACAAGGCTATGGAAACTCATTTGACTAGCATAGTTGAAATAGTGAAAGGAAGAGAATACTAGCGAATACTGGAACAAGCTATCAAACAGTGCCTGGTGACTTTCAACTTAACAAAGACAAAGGAAAACAAGAGTTCAGCAAGAAAACACTCCTTTCTGAAACAACCTCCCCATTGGTTGGATTCTATCCCTAAATTCTAGCTATTGACAATCAAGATGAAGGATTTTTTAACTAGTTTAAGTTCTATCCATTGCAGCACAGACATCAAAACATTTTTGCCTATTCTCTAACCAAAGAATCAGAAACTTTTTATTTAGTTTCTGTTTCAGACACTGTATCTTCTTGGACAGAAATAAATGAGGACAATTAGATAAATATTCAGATAATTTAGCTAAAAAATAATTTCTAATGAAATAACCAAGCTATTTTTATACTTACATTTGTGATTGCCTCAATTTTCCATTTTCTCTTCTAGGTATAGAACAAAGGAGCCAATTACCTTTACATGCTTCTACACACTGTAAAAAAGTTGAGACAAATTTCATTTTCAAGACATGATACAATACTTAGCAGTTCACATAACATCATCAAAATAAAAACTAATTACTTAAAAAGAAAATCTTTTATTGTCAAATTTGAATATAGTTAACTTCAAACTACACCAACAAGTAAACAATATACCACTATGAAAAATAAAAGGCCTTGGCCAACCCGAGATATTTGACATACTTTGCTCCAATCATGCACGTCATTGCAATGAGAATAGAGAAGGAGTAGAATATACTTTTTTTTTGAGACAGAGTTTCACTCTTTCACCCAGGCTGGAGTGAAGTGGCATGATCTCGGCTCAATGCAACCTCCAACCCCCGGGCTCAAGCGATTCTCCTACCTCAGCCTCCTGAGTAGCTGGGATAACAGGTGCCCACCACCTTGCCCAGCTAATTTTTCTATTTTTAGCAGAGATGTGGCTTCCCCATGTTGGCCAGGCTGGTCTCAAACTCCTGACCCCAGGTGATCCACCCGCCTCAGTCTCCCGAAGTGCTAGGATTACAGGAGTGAGCCACCATGCCCAGCCTAGAAAATTCCTATCTAGAAAAAATAATGAATAATAAGAACTTGCAAATGCATTTTTACACAAATGTCAAAAACTTAAACTAGATTGAATGTGTTTTCTTTTTACTGATTGATAACTACCATCAAATAAATTTGCTCTTATAAATTCACCCAATGTTGGCACATAAAAAAAAGAAGCAAGATTCATATCATATGGCACAGAATAAAATAATTTTCCAGATGAGCAATGAATATTTTATTTTAGACCATGAAAACAGGTATATTGGACTATAAAGCATCCATTGTGAGTCACTTTAGCCAGGCGAATGGAACACATTAGCCATTATTATTATTGAGTGGAGGTAGCTGGAAGTTTTTTATTTGACTCATATACTGTTTGGTCATACTATTGTCTGTCCATCACAGTGTGTTGTCTTCCAGCCTCTTAATCATTCCTTCTCATTCACTGATTGCCTTGGTGCCTGGGCTTATGTTTCTTCTCTCTTCTCCAAATTCTATTATTATCTTGAGTGCCTGGAAAGACCTGTGTTCAGCCCAAACAAACCTTTGATCTCATGTTGGTCTCATCTCCAGTGACTTTTTCCAGTCCAGTGCCCTTCAGGAATCCACCACAATGCTGTAAATCGGAGACGTTAATCTTTATCTGAAACTGCTCCAGATTTTCTATTGCAAATTCAGAATCTATAATTATTTGACCCAAAACTCTTATTCTCTGACTGTTGCCCAGTTATTTTCCATGCATTGTTTAAACCTCATTTGTTTAGCCACTGTACCAAATATTATGAAGAGCCCTGTTGGTACCTTATGTTGTTCTAGACATCAGATCTCCTGGAGTGAACCCAGCGAAGATGCCTGCTCTTGTGGAGCTTACATTCAAAACCCTTGACCCTTCTTCATTCTCCTAATCAACTCTCCCCTGTCTTCCTTTTCCACATAGTGTAAGTCCCATGAGCCATCATTTCAACTACTCTGTTCTTAATATCCTAACTTTTTTGCTCATTATTCTTCCATCATCTACTGGCAGAAACCCAAGTCTTGAGGAATCCAACCATCTCCCTTCTCAGCATATTCACCTCAGTGACTGAACATAATTAAGAGGAAATCACATAACTGTGCAGATAGATGCCATACTAAGTTCGTGGTCTTTACTACAGTAACTGGGTCCTCAACATTTCCCAGAAATCCTTTCTTTTATATTTTCTTAGCTTTTTCTCTAGATCCCTTGGTGCTTATTTCAAACTAACAAGCGAGCTAAATAATGTTGGCATCCAAAGCAAGCAGTTTCAAATGGACCCACAAATCAGTCAGTAGTCCTTCCCTTATCTGCAGTTTCAGTTACCCACAGTTAACCATGGTCCAAAAATATTAAATTGAAAATTCCAGAAATAAATAATTCATGTTTTAAATTGCCTGCCCTTTCTAAGTGGTGTGATGAGATTTCACATTGTCTCACTCTGTCCTGCTTGGAATGTGAATAATCGCTTTGTCAGCTACCTGTGCTACTTGTCCGTTAGTCACTTAATAGTCATCTTCATTATCAAGAATGAAAAAACATAGTGCATAGAGAGTTCAGTATTGCCTGCATTTTTAGGCATGCACTGGAGGTCGTGATATGTATACCCCATGCATAAAGGGGAGACTACTCTAACTCACTATATGACTAACAAATAATAATTCTATTAGTTCGTTCTGACACTGCTAATAAAGACATATCTGGGACCAGGTAATTTATAAAAAAAAGAGGTTTAATTGACTCACAGTTCAGCATGGCTGGGAGGCCTCAGGAAACTTACAATCATGGCAGAAGGGGGAGTAAACATGTCCCTCTTCACATGGCAGCAGGAAGGAGAAGTGACAAGCAAAGTGGGTAAGTCCCTTAGAAAACCCATCAGATCTCATGAGAACTTACTCACTATCATGAGAACATCATGGGGATAACTGCCCCATAATTTAATTACTTCCCATTGGGTCTCTCATACAACACGTGGGGATTATGGGAACTACAATTCAAGAAGAGATTTGGTTTGGACACAGTCAAACCATATCGATGATGATTATTATCAATACAGAACATCTAGTTGTGTTCTTTCACTAATCAGGGCTCAGAGACTGAGGCAAATAGAAAAGTTTCTGAACCTTGGTTGGAATGGAACAACTAATTTTCTTTGCCTAGGCGTTAAACATTTTGTTGGACCTAACTTTAAAACTAAACTCCAATTCAGCAAGAATAGTTAAAATAGGAAGCTTCTCAGTGTTATAAATAGAAAGAACCCACATATATAACATTCCTGGACTGCCAGATCAGCAGGTATATGTAGCATGAGATGATTAAGGGTGTTCCAAAACTTAACAGGGCCTTGGACAATTATTCCATGTCTTTTGCCTTGGTTTTCCCACCTGTGAAGTATGCATAATAGAATTAACGTAAAAGGGTTGTTGTGAATATTGAATGGGAAATATGTGTAGAATGTTTACAAGAGTATCTGGCCCTTATAAGCACTCAGCTATATTAGCTGTTAGTTGCTGATTCCAATTCCATCTGTAACTCTGGCTCTGTCTCTCTTTCCTAATGCAGCAAACTTCTTAAGAACGCTTTCTGTGTTTGTAGCCTCTTTTTCTCATTTCTCTACCATCTCATCACTCCACCACTCCTCTGAACCTGTTCTCATTGAAGTCATCAATGGCTTCCTTAACACTAAATCCCTTAGATTTTTTACCCTGTTTTTATTTGACCTACAGGAATCATTTGACCCTAAAAATCACTCTCTTTTTCCAGAAACTCTCCTTCCCCAGCTTATATGAAAACACACACTCATTGATTTCCTCCTATATTTCAGGTTTTACCTTCTATTTTTTCAATATTGATGTTTCACAAAATCCTATCATGTCATCTTTTATTCCTCACTCTACATTCTTTCCCTGGGGTATCTAATGCACTGTCTTAGGATTGCCATCTCTATTGTCTAGGATGAAAGCTAAGATACCTTAAAAAAAAAAAAAAAAAAAGCTACCATAAAAAAAAGAGGAATGGCTTAAAGAATGAAGTTTATCTATCCCTCACCTAAAAGTCAACGGATATGTTGTTCAGGATGGCAGGGCAGCTCTACTCCATACAGTCACTCAGAGACCCAGCTTCTTTTCTCCTGCTGCTCTGCATCCCTACATCATCAGTGGATGCTGTTTGCAGCTGTGTTGCTATTAAATTCAGGGTCCTGAGGGAGGAAACAAAATAAGAACTCTCAGGGGTAGAAATGACATGTAATTACATATGTCACATCTGTCCACAATCCACTGGTAAATATGTGGCCAAATGACCACAAGGCTCCATCAGGAGAGCTCCAATAAGTGACTTCAGCTGGGCATATCCTCAGGAAGAGGGTGGATTTTAGCAGACAACTAGCAGTCTCTCCTACACCATCTATAAGCCAATAGCTAAAATTTCTGTATCTTTCGCTCAGACCTCATTCTTTAGCTTCAGACTCAAATATCTAACTGATTCCTGGACAGCTGCACTTCTATCTCCCACTTAGATCTTAAATTCTGTACGTCCCAAACAGAATGTATAACATTCTACATCCTATGATCCCCATATTCCATTTTTCATCAGAAATAGTTCCTGTTTCCTTACTTCCTTTATTTTTTTTTGAAATGGAGACTCACTCTGTCACTCAGGCTGGAGTGCAGTGGCACAATCTTGGCTCACTGCAACCTCTGCCTCCCAGGTTCAAGTGATTCTCCTGCCTCAGCTTCCCAAGTAACTGTGATAGCAAGTGCACACCACCACAACTGGTTAACATAATATATATATATGTGTGTGTGTGTGTGTATATATGTGTGTATATATAAAACATACATATACACACACATTATATATACATACATTATATACATATATATAATACTATATATACACAGATACACATATTTTATATATATATAGTAATATCTGTATACTATATATATTATATGTACATATATAATATACTTATATACTTATATATAATATGCTTATATACATACTTATATAATATGCTTATATATACTTATATATACATATATACTTATATATACATATATACTTACATATTATATATACTTATATATACACATATATACTTACATATTATATATACTTATATATATATACACATATATTATATATATATAGTGTGTATGTTTTTAGTTGAGACAGTGTTTTGCCATGTTGGCCAGGCTGGTCTTGAACTCCTGACCTCAGGTGACCTGCCCACCTCTGCCTCCAAATTGCTGGGATGACGCATGAGCCACCTCGCCAGGGCCCTCCTGTCTCCTTAATTCTTAACACAGCAGTAGAAAGACCACTGAGTTCACCCAAACAATTAATTGTGCCACATCCTTCGCTCCCTTGCCTCCATTACTCTTGTTTCTCCCACCCTGCCAGAATGAAATCTATCATAGTGGTCTATTGATGCTCTACTCTACATCTCACTCAAATATTTAGGTGATTGCAACTTAACTTCCTTTACTACTATCTTAATTATCCCCGCAGCCTCCATTGTTACTCATCTAAACTTAGAAAATTCTTCATTCTCTGAATCTATTTGATTTCTTAGTTTGGACAGTAGGAGTTCAGAGAGGAAAGGATATTATGTTATCTAAATTCGTTTGGTATTGTGAGTAGCAAGAGGTTCGAGATGAGGGATTTTGTATAAAATTTATCCGAGTCTCCTCACTCCTAAGTTGAAAACTGCGAGTTCTTACCATCTAATAAAGTGCATAGCAAGGGATATGTGTATTCTCCACAGTGCAGCCTGCAGTCTTTCTAAAATACAAATCTAATTTTCCCACACTCCCACATATGTAACTTTTCAATGGCTTCCCATTGACCTTAGGATAAAGTCCAAATTCTTAATGTGGCTTAGTTTTACACATGCTGATTTTTGTTTAATTTTGCCACTTCCTCACTGGATTTTTGACTCCAGACATGGAGACAGTTTCTTCTTCTACATCTCTCTCTTAACTCCTTTGCTAATGGCATTCCATTTGGCTGGAACTCTCTAACTTGAGCTCAGATCCTTTTGCCTGGCTAATTCCTAGCCATCCCTCAAGCAGCAGCTTAGTTATCATGTCTTCTAGGCAATCATGGTACCCTCCCCTGCAGATGGAATTAGGTGCCTTTTGCTACTTATTTTTTTAGCATCTAGTACTTACCCTCTATTGACATTTACAACATTTTATTATAATTGCTTTATAATATTTATTTCTCAAACAAGAAAACAGACTGTGATGACTGAGACTATTCAGCTCTCTGATATATCTGCAGATAGAGTTGAGAATGTACTAGATGTTCAATAAATATCCACTAAATATTAGTTTCATACTTGGATATCTGAGCACTTTGGAATGAGAATAAATGTACTATAAGAGCATTTACTCATAATTAAGTTCTTAATAGAATTTTAATTAAGATGAACAGATTATTTACTAAAGTGCATTTTCATATAGAAATATATTCAATAACACTTTGAGAGTAATGAGCTAAAATGAATGACGTCAGGACGGACATGGAAAGTCAGAGTCTGCTAGACTTCTGATCTCTCTTCCGTGCCTGAGTCTTATTGTGCATTCCACATGCACAGAGCTCTTGCCTGAGTCCCACAGTCTGATTTCTTGAGGCCTCCTCCATGAAAGTTATGAGGAGTCAGTAAGCACAGGGTCACAAGCCCATCAGTGGGTCTGACTCTTCATTCTGAGTCAAACCTCTCCCAGACGCTTGTCTTAGGAAATAGTACTCAACCACGGTGATAATCAATTATGAACTATGTTCCTGGTGATTACTGGTGATAAAGTACCAATGCCTATTAATTTTTTTAAAAATTAGAACAGATTCAGTGTCATCTCTATAATAACATCATTATTACCATTTTCCATTTTGTATGTTTTCTTGAGAGAGAAAGAAAGTATTCAATCTATTACAGAGCTGGCTATGACAATGGCATGTGTACCTGATAAATTATCTAGCTATCTGGTTTTAAAAATGGAAATGAGCTAATAAGTTCACCTTAATACAGAAAATATGGAATCACCAGGTATGAATTAGAAAAAAGCAAGCTTTAACACTTCCTTTCTAGATGGGGGAAAACAGGAGACTTACTAACCTAAAGGAATGTCTCAGGGCTGAGCAAGGCATGATGGCACTGCTAGAGAAAAGTGATGAAATCATCCTTTCAGAAAGCATGTGTGTCACGAGCAGCTGTATTTAATTCCTCCAGTTAGGGAGAAGCAGCATTTCCACCAGTGGGTTTCAGCAGATGTAAGTTCTAGGTGAATTTCTGTCACCTGCAAGGAGGGATGTGAATGCTGTCTTCATGAAGCTAAACTGGGTACACTCATGGATTTCTTGCCAGAGAATTTGGGGGCTTGACTGCCCATGCATCAGTAACATACAAGTCCTTTTAAATTGTATTGGCTAAAACTAATCACATTATTGTATTTCAAGCATAACATTTAGTCCTACATTCAACTTGTATCTAAAACTATGTTGCAGCAGCCAGCTTTCAATTTCAGGCCTCCAGGCTTTAATTAATTTAGAGGGCATTTATGTCCCAAGAAAGAAAGTCGCATCACAAAGTGGAATTTGCACCGAGTGAAACCCTAGGCTGAAAAAACAACTATCCCAAGGGTCCCTACCAACATAGCATGTGTGTCTCCAAAAGAAAAAAAACAAGTATACAAGCCTCTTTGGCTACCTCTATCAGCAACTGCGTAAAAGCCCCACATTTGACCTTAACCTGATATAGTGCCTGATCCTACCAGGCATCCTCCTAGTTTTGTACTTGGAGATATGTGGAAAATGGTTAGAGACATCTGGTGATGTTCTAGAATTCAAAAGCGTGTGGAATGATGACTCCTCTAGAGATCTGATATAGAAAATTCTCAATAGTTTTGCATACTTCACATTAATACAGTCAGGTCCTGAAACATAGACAGGTACTTTTTCTTAATGGTGTTATTTTTCTCTTTGCTTTATTTGTTGTGTCCATTATTGTTCTCGCTGCTCTTGTTTGTTTTGTTCATTTGAAAAGTCGGTGCTCTGTAAAGGTATGTTAATGAGTTATGAGGACCAGGCATGCTGGCTCACACCTGTAATCCCGGCAGTTTTGGAGGCCGAGGCAGGCAGATCATCTGAGGTCGGGAGTTCGAGACCAGCCTGACCAACATGGAGAAACCCTGTGTCTACTAAAAATACAAAATTAGCTGGGCATGGTGGTGCATGCCTATAATCCAAGCTACCCAGGAGGCTGAGGCAGGAGAATCACTTGAACCCAGGAGGTGGAGGTTGCGGTAAGCCAAGATCGTGCCATTGTACTCTAGCCTGGGCAACAAGAGCAAAACGCCATCTCAAAAAAACAAAAACAAAAACAAAAACAAAAAGAGTTACGTGTACTTTAAGGAAAATATCAGAGGACATAGCGTAACGTCTGAAAGAGCTACAACCCTTACTTGTTTCTAAAGATTTAAACAGTCTCAGACTTGCTCTGAATGAAGAATCTCTAGTCCACGTAGACATCGATCAGCTGCCTTTCATCTTCCTACATCTCCTTCTCAAATTATGTGTGAAACTATAACATTGTAGTCTGGTTACTCCTCAGTGAATCCTAAGCTGTCCTAAAGATCATTTTCTACCACCCTGAAGGTTTAACTACAAGTACATTTAATTGGCATTGGTGGGCAATTCATCGGAGGCATTGCAATGTGACTTCAGGAAATGTCTGCCTACCATAGTGCTGGCAGGCTCATTCCTCTAAAACCTCAGATCCCTTGTTGAAAAGTTTTGTGCTGCAATGTTGATGCTATGTCCAGTTCAATCAATCAGTCAGCAAATATTTATGTTAAATGCCTGCTCTATCACTACTGCTCCATGACCCTCCCCTCTGCTGGCCAATGTGCTCCTGTGAAGTGTTCAGGCAAAGGCCAGGATCATTCTTGTCTGACCTCAGTGGTTGCATGCTGTTGCTTCTAGTCCTTCCTAAGTGGAAAAAACAATGAATTTACCAAGAAGTAGTTATTGAGCACCTACTATGTGCCCACAATTTTAATGCAATTATGTTTCTTCCACTCGGGTGAAACTCTCAAACACCAGGATGTCTCCCTCCCTTTCCCCTTCTTTTGTCCCTTCATTGATGGTTTATAATATTAATAACTAACATTTGCATAGAATTGTGTAGTTAATAAAGTGTTTTTATTTTATTATTTTTTTAATGGAGTCTTACTGTGTCACCCAGGCTAGAGTGCAGTGGCACGATCTTGGCTCACTGCAACCTCTGCCTCCTGAGTTCAAGCGATTCTTCTGCCTCAGTCTCCCAAGTAGCTGGGACTACAGGTGTGCACCACCACACCCAGCTAATTTGTGTATCTTTTTTTGTAGAGATGGGGTTTCTCCATGTTGGCCAGGCTGGTCTCGAACTCCTGACCTCATGATCCGCCCACTTCAGCCTCCCAAAGTGCTGAGATTACAGGCATGAGCCACGACACCTGGCCAAGTATTTTTGTTCTTAATCCTACACACAATACTGAGAGGGGGATGTTTCTCATTTTTCATAGCTGAAGAACCAGGAGATTGAGATTTGTCCAAAGATATGGCCAGTAAAGAGGAACTTTCTGCACCACCACATTGCTCTCAATATAAATAAAGCACTGTAATAAATGCTTGGGATTGGGAATAGAAGTGATAATGAGATGAGTAAAATAGATTTTGACCTCAAAGAAAAATCTTTTTTTTTTTTTTTTTTTTTTTTTTTTTTTGAGATGGAGTTTTGCTCTTGTTGTCCAAGCTGGAGTGCAATGGTGTGATCGCAGCTTACTGGAACCTCTGCCTCCCAAGTTCAAGCAATTCTCCTGCCTCAGCCTCCAGAGTAGTTGGGATTACAGGCACCGCCACCATGCCCAGCTAATTTTTTTGTATTTTTTAGTATAAACAGGGTTTCACCACCATGTTAGCCAGGCTCATCTCCAACTCCTGACCTCAGGTGACCTGCCTGCCTCGGCCTCCCAAAGTGCTGGGATTACAGATGTGAGCTACTGTGACTGGCTTTCCTCAAAAATTTAATATCAGAGGCAATACAATGCTTTTGTCCATTCTAAAAGAGAACTAAGTGGCTGGTGCATTTCAGAATCCCTCCCTCATATCCACTGCATGATGACCTGAGTCTTTGGAGTCTTCCTAGGTGCCCTGACCTCAGAGGAATTCTCCAGGCACAACTCTGTCTTGGGCCCGATCGAGGCTACATTTCTAAGAGCCATGCTTTTTGAAAGCTGTTTGTATAGCTGTATCTAAATACGATGTCCGTCTTCTCATCTCCTAGGCTCTACAGTTCACTCTAGCGTGGCTGTTGGCTTTGTCTTTTCACTCAAACAACTTTCGTTAAGGTCATGGTCGACCTCAATGTTGGTAAAGTAAAAAATATATTTTTCTCTTTATCTCAAGAGGCAGAACAGCATAGTGGTAAACAAAACATGGAACTCTGAAGTCAAACTACCTTGATTTGAAACATAACTCCTCTATTTACTAGTTGCGTGATCTCGAGAAAGGCACTTTACCTTTCTGTACTTCACTTTCTTCATGCATAGAATGGGGATAATAATAATTTTACATCATAGTATCAGTGGGAGGATTCAATGAGTTAATATATGCAAAGCCCTGAGAAAATGTCTGAAACATTAGATGCTATAGATAGTAGATGTTATTTATTATTGCCTAAACTGCTTGCATGTTAATAATTTTTTTCTTCTTTGATCCCAGTCTTCCATTGATTTCTAGAATAACTGGCTAGCCAGATGCAGAAGATTGGAACAGGACCCCTTCTTTTCACCATAAACAAAAATCAACTCAAGATGGATTAAAGACTTAAATGTGAAGCTCTAAACTGTAAAAATCCTAGAAGAAAACCTAGGAAGTACCATTCTGGACACAGGCCTTGGAAGAGATTTCATGATAAAGCCACTAAAAGCAATTGCAACAAAAACAAAAATTGACAAATAGGACCAAACTAATCTAAAGATCTTCTGCACCACAAAAAAATAAAAATAAAATAAATTAACAGAATAAACAGACAACCTACAAAATGAGAGAAAATATTTGCAAACTATTTATCCTACAAAGGTATAATATCCAGATTCTATAAGAAACTTAAATTAACAAGCAAAAAATGAACAACTTTAATAAAAAGTGGGCAAAAGGGCATGAACAGTCACTTCTAAAAAGAAGACATACACATGGACAATAAGCATATGAAAGAAACTATAATCACAAATCATCAGAGAAATGCAAATCAAAACCACAATGAGATACTATCTCATACCAGTCAGAATAGCTATTATTAAAAGTCAAAAAATAACAGATGCCGGTGAGGTTGTAGAGAAAAGAGAACATTTATACACTGCTGATGAGAATGTAAACTAGTTCAATCACTGTGAAAAGCAATTTGGAGATTTCTCAAACAGCTTAAAACAACTACAATTCAACCCAACAATCCCATCCCTGGGTATGTGCCCAGAAGAATACAAATCATTCTGTCATAAAGACACATGCACGCATATGTTCATTGAAGCACTATTTACAATAGCAAAGATATAGAATCAACCTAAATGCCCATCAACAGTGGACTAGATAAAGAAAATGTGATACATATGCACAATGGAATACTACACAGCCATTAAAAAGAATGAGATCATGTCCTTTGCCACAACATGGATGGAGCTAGAGGCCATTATCCTAAGCAAATTAACACAGGAATAGAAATTAACCATCACATGTTCTCACTTATAAGTGCGACCTAAGCATTGAGTACATATGGACACAAAGAAGGAAACAATAGATACTGGAGTTTACTTGAGAGTAGAGGGTGGGAGGAGGAAAGGATCAAAAAATTGCCTATCAGGTACTATACTTATTACCTGGTGGGCAAACTAATCTCTATACCAAACCCCCATGACACACAGTTTACTCATATTACAAACCTGCACATGTACTCCCTTTATCCAAAAAATTGTAAAGATAAAAAAAAGACCAAGTTTGCTCAAATATTTTTCTGTGACAGAGTCTTCCTCTGAATTCTTGATTGACATATCAAACTGCCTTCTTCTTGGCATCTCCACTTGACTGTCTCATACACAACTTAAACTCACCCTTTCTCCCTAAACTGGTCACCTGTGGTATTCCCCTATTAGTACATATTAACAGCATTCAGTGTGTTACGAAGCTATAAATCCAGGAATTAGCTCTGCCACTTCTGTCGCATTGACCCCTGATATCCAATCCATCCCTAAGTCCTAAAGTTTAGACTTTCTATATCCTTTTATTCACATATTCCTCATTCCAGTCAATGCTACCATTATCTTTCTCTTGGACTATTGCAATACCTTTCAAAGGGCTCTCTTCTCATCACTCTGACTCCTGTCTATCTCCTTCCCACATATCAATCAGAATAATCTTTACAAACAGAAGGAGAGCCTATCATCACTTATTTAGAGCATTTTGATAACTTTCTTATACTAATATAATAAAGACAAACTAACTGCTTGAGCTCACGAAACACACATATATCAAGTTTAAATCATCCCACATTTCCTCTTGCTTTCTTACTGCAGAGTCATTGACCATAGCTTCCTTTTACTAAAAGTTTCTTACTCTCTCTCAGTGCAAGGCCTTTGCATATATTGGTCCTTCCCCTCTTTCCCTCCTCTTTCTACTCATCTTGACATCTTGGCTGTATCATCACAGCCTCAGAAAAGCCTCATCTGATTTCCCCCACTCTGATATCCTTTTTCATAGCACTTTTCATTGTCGTAGTTTCACATTCCTTCATGTTCTTCTTTGATTCTGTCTGTCTTATACCATAGACTACAAATTCTATGAGGCTATGTCTCTGGGGGAGGGTGATTACTATAGTATAACAGGACCTGGCACATAAATGCTGCTCCAGTATACATTAGTTGAAGGAATTTAATCCTAGACCCTCTGAGTTCAGCTCTATATCTATAGCATAATGCCTAACATGGATCTCATCTTACAGGAGGGCTGACTATACAAATACACATATGCTAATTATGGCAGGGTAGCTATAATACTAACTGTGCTTAAAAGCTGCTATTTTTAATACCTGTAGTCACAGAATTGAGGTCAAATGAATTAGAGATGTTAGAGAACAACACAGTTTGCATGACTGATACTCAGGACTGGAAGAATAAAGCATTTAATTCATTTTGTCTTCTTAACATTGCTGAGACTACAATTCTGGGGTTCTCTCTACTTATAGGCAGTATTACATGAACAAAAGGCAATAGAATAAATGTTTAGCTATATCTTATTTGTGCTCTAATGTATAGCCATTATTTGAATTCTTTTCTTCCCTAAAAAGAAGCTGTTTTAAGTTATGATGACTAAACTTAGACCCTACTGATATTCTTTTTTTTTTTTTTTTTTTTTTTTTTTTTTTTTTTTGAGATGGAGTCTTGCTTCATCACTCACGTTGGAGTGCAGTGGCAAGATCTCGGCTCACTGCAGCCTCCACCTTTCAGGTTCCAGCCTCAGCCTCCTGGGTAACTGGGATGACAGGCATGTGACACCATGCCCAGCTAATTGCTATATTTTTAGTAGACACGGGGTTTCAACATGCTGGCCAGGTTGGTCTCAAATGCCTGACCTCAGGTGATCCACCTGCCTTGGCCTCCCCACAGTACTAGGACTACAGGCATGAGCCTCCGTACCCGCCACCTACTGATACTCTTAAAACCACAGCAAGGGAAGAAGCTGGGAATTGCATTATTTTACCTTCAGAAAGGCCAGAAATATTTCAAACTTCAGCATCTTGATGATTCCATAGATGAATAACACTGTGGTTGGTTTTACTAAAAAACAAGCAGAAGCTTATAGGCCTTTCTTATTTTGCAACCCTATCCCAGTGTTTAATAATAAAATTAATTATTTTATGGCCTTAATGTTCAAATGTCAGACTCTAAATTTGCTACACGAACAAAATTGAACAACTCTGCTTGGAAAATTTTTTCCTATTAGTATTATAGGATCTGTTTAAAAAAAAAAAAAAAAAAAGCATCTGGACAGTTCATTTGAATGGCCACAAGAGAGCAGTAAGAAATTAAAGCTTAGGAAGATGACTCATAGTCACACTTATGTGTGTGTACTTTTTGCTATTAGGAAGAAATGAATAAAAAAAAAAAACCTACTTATATTTGTTCTTAAACTTAGCAATGCGGTTTAGAATCTTAAAAAAAAAAACAAAACAAAAAAAAAAAAAACAATTTAAGAACGACAATATCGAGAACATCAGTAGATTAACTGAAAAGAATCTTGAATTAGAGCTTTTAGGAACCTCAGGTTCATGTGTGAAAATGGAAAACAATAGTCACCCTGGGCAAAGGGACGTATTGAGAGGCCATCCAACACATCCCTGTGGATTATGCAAGCCAAAAGGTATGTGTCCCACTTACTAAGTCCCACAGAAGATTCCAGCGTCTCTTTCTAAAGTATGGCCAATATTTTACAATGTTAACTATAGGACTTTTTTAAAATGTCAAATTCTATCCTTTTATGTTGTAATTTAGCTACTATTTCAAGTACTATGTAGGAATACCCTGAATCTTTCTCAAAAGTCCATACTTATTTCTTTATATGTCCCTGCCCTTTTCTGCTCATACAAACTTGGCCATTTTTTACTTGGAATCTTGGATATCATAATTTTACAAAATGAATTTTAAAATCATGAATTTGCAAAATGACTCGCAATAGCCTTAATATATGAAGTACTATGAGGAGTCAGTCTGAAAGAAAGATAAACAAAGAGTAGAAAAGAGGCAAAGGCTATGAACAAGCAATTCACAAGAGTAGAATTATATACTCAATATACATATAAAAATTGTTTATGTGAATTTTTAACATTTTTAACCTAATAATTTCACTGCTAGGAATTTATTCTGTGGTAACAATCAGACTACTAAGAGTATAGATTTTAAAGTAAAAATAATTGGGAAAGCAAAAGCTTAAATTATGTCAAAGAAGAAGAATTTGTTAAATTAATTAAAGTATAATCATACAAATGGGGTATTAGGAAAGCCATTAAATATTGTAAACATATACTTATTGACATTGAAAGCCATGGAACATTTTAACTTAAAGTTGAAAACATTATATGTAGTATAATTCCACTTAGGAAAAAATTGCAAATGACTGCATAGAAAAATATTTGGATGATATACACCAAATTAGCAATTATGTCTGGGTAATCATCTTACAGAGGTTTTTCTTTTTGTTCTTTTTTATAACTTCTTGTAGATTCTGAATTTTTTTTTATTGTTTGTTTGCTTTGACTTATTTTGTTTAACAATTAACATGTTACTTTTTAAATTAGTAAAATCACAAAAAGCTACTTCTATGTTAGAAGAAGAAAATCCTCAGATAATCTTAAGAGTAAGTTTGGTGAATTTGTGAGGTGTTTAAAATTTAATCCTTATGCAGTGAGTTGCAATGAAAACATGGCTTAATAAAATATAATTTGTGAGTCTATATTTTCATAACAATATGAAAGAAAAATACAAAACAATGACCTACCAAGGTATATGGAGATTTTGTCTACATGCAGCTAATGTAACTAGCATTTTTTTAAATAAACTGAAATGGATTTTCATAGTTTATAATGTAAACAGCTTTTATTTTTAGGAAAAAAATGGAAGTCCCCCTACTCTTTTACCCACGAACAGGCCAGTGACCTGACATTCAACCTATTTCACTTTTTCTAGATGTTCTAAATGGCCATATTCTTACACAGGCCCATATTTAATCCTTAATTAATATGATATCTTTCAGAAGGGTCTTTACTTAATATGCCTTCTGTATAGCTGAGGATATAATAATAAAATTAATTACAGAAGAAAGTTCCAGTTACTACAGATTTGGAAAAGAATACTATGTTTCTCAGTATAAACTACTAGCAAGTATCTTTTAAACTATGTTTAAATTACTTCTATAATTTATAAAATTATCAACTCCTAAATATTTTTACAAAGCTAGTAATAGACTAGATCTCAAAATAAAAGTGCAAGATATACAGATGTCATCTCCATCTTAAGATGTCAAACTGAGGCTCTGTACTTTGCCCACGAATGATGTAGCTGGAACTGGAAAGGTATTCCATACACCAATACATACAGCTCCCACAGCTTTTCATCTAAAAAGAAAAAAAAAGAAGCTCTTTCTCTAATTATTCACACTTGGCTCTATATAGCATTTTCTCAAACATTTGAGGCCCATTTTCCTCCTATCACTTAACCCTTCCATACAAGGAGGAACAAAATGTCTACAAGATATCTTTGGGGAACCACATTTCAGTGTTTTGTAATTTTCTCCCTGCTTCTACTTGTGGGAATTAAGTGTTAGGCTGTGGCAGTGGGTGCAGGCAACACAGTCCAGTGAGTCAGCTTAGAACCCCTCCCACCACCAATGGCCTGAATCTCCTTAGGTGTTTGCCCTTTTCTTGTACTTAATGCTTCCTCGTTTGTGGAATCAGGACAGGCATCCTTGCTACTCTTATTAGTTGGCCACAACCCTATCACCCTTAAGAGTGTATTTTATCCTTCACAGAAAAATAAAAAATGATGTCATGGAGACATGAGAGCACAAAAGGAAGTAAATGACTATGTTTTATCCATCACATCTGAAAATATAGTCTTTAGCAGCCCATGAAATTGTACTTGATAGCGAGAGCATTTAAATGACCTCAACTATGTGGTTCACAGGATAGCTTAGAAATAGGATATGGAGGTTCCGGTTATACAATAGAGGGAGCACTGCCATAATGGTGAGTAAATGTACTAGTCATTCACAATCTTCCTTCTGGCTAACACTGAAAAGGAGTTATTCATCTAGCACTGGCCTTTGCCCTCTTTGGTAAAAAGGTTCCTTGAATTTCTGAGGATCTCCCGATTTTTACCACAATCTCTCCCTATTCCCTTTCTTTTCTATTCCCCAAACATCACCCTCTTTTCACTGCCGTGTCTTTTGTTTGTGTGTGCTTTTAAACAATATGTTGGAAAAAAAGACCTTCAATCCCATTTCTAAGAAAATCTAAAGGGAACCAAAAAGAGCAAAGACATTCAAATAGTGAATAGACAGGAAGGTAAAGATGCAGGAGATGAGGAGGGAAGGGTTGCGAGTGGGGTGGGGGACAAGAAACACAGGGTGCTTCCTTCACTTTGGATGAGTCACCTAACATTGATTCTGCCTGGAAAAGGGAAGGTAAGAACACTTCCTTAAATTCTATGTGAACAGATACAGTGCAGTGGTATGTAAAAACTCTTTGAAATATATTCCTTTAAAAATTCCAAGTGTTATTTTTAACTTTCAGCTTGCTTAGCCTTCATATTTCAGGAATTATAGAAAAGTATCTTGCTGACATGAAACACGGGGGGAGTGTTATCACTATATTTTCTTTCTGTGTTTACAAGCTTGACTTTTTTAGTAGAGTTAATAAAGTATATGGCAAGTTTATGGTTGCTCAACTTGCTGAAAATAAAATATTAAGATTCCAATTCTATTAATATTGACCAAGCATCTAGAATGTGTTCAGTTATCTTTCTAGGTACTAATAAAAACTGAATGAACGTAGGGGCTCTCATAAAATTAAAGCAACTGTGGAAACAAGTGAATGAAAATTCATGGACTCTGAGTTGGTTGTAGTAGACAGAGACTGTGGAATCTTTCCTGAGCTTCATTCTGGCTAGAGAGTTTAGATCAACTCAATAATTTGCTCTTTCCTTCACCCATTGGGTAACTATGCCAGGCCAGGCAATAGCCCACAATAAATAAGACATTTTCCTCAGGGAGCACACATTCTTGTACAGAAGGACAAAAAATGTACATGTGAGACAATAATGCAACTAGATAATATTAGAGACTAATGAGTGCCCTAAAGGAAATAAAATAAGGTAGGATGATAGATAATCCCTCAGAGGTTTCTTTAGACTGGGTGTCCGGGAAGAGTTCTCTGAGGAGGTGACATGATGGACCATCTGGAACTCCAAGGATGAATGAGAAGTTAGTAGTGTAATGAGGCAGGATAAAAGTCTTTCAGGAAGAGGGAATAACCAGCCTGAGGGTTTCAAGACAAGACCAGGCCACTGTGCATGGAATATAGTGTGAAAGAGGAAGAATGGTAAGAATTGAGGTCAGGGAAATGATAAGCGCAGCTCATGTTAAGCTTTTGATGTCACAGAAAGGAGTTTGGATGCTGATCCAATGTATAATGAGAGTATAATGAGAGGTCATTAGAGGATTCCAGCAGGAAAAAGAAGCTAACTCATTTACATTAATTTTGAAAGAAAATTCAGGTTTCTATGTAAGGAATGAACTATAGGAGAGGAAGAATTAAAGAAGAAAGATTAATTAGAAAGTTACCATATAAGTCAGGTGAACAAAGATGGTGCCACAAACCAGAATTGTCACACAATATCAGGTAGAATTAGGGCTTTTTGTGGTATACCTAGAAATCTTTGGTGGTCTTCCTCTGAAATATAATTATATTGTCTAACAGATTGAACTTATTGGTGACAGTCACAATTAAAGTACAAAATAGATGAGCCATAGCTCTACACAATAAGAACATTTTTACTTTTAGTAATATACATTATTATTTTATTCTTCTAACTTTAGAGCATCGCACCATAACTTCAAATGTGGGTAATATTTACTCTGTCTTCACTCTCCTCACCACAAGCCCTAGGTTTCTCAATCTTCTCATCCATTGCAGGCAAAGAAGTGGGAGAGAGGGTCAATATGTTGCTCATGTTAACAAAGAAAGCAAGAAGTAGAACTGCTAGCAGAACACAGGTACTATGTCTGGATTTCAATAATGCTATAATCAGAACCATATTGTTTTACAATGGGAAATCTGGGCTTCTAAGAACTGTGAAGTGGAGAGTTACCAACTGACCTAATCATTCAAAGAAAATGTCAAACTGCAAGTAACAGATTTCTGTATTCCTGTCTGCCTGAAGAGCAGAGTTGGGGCCCCTGCCCAGCATAGATCACGAAGCACACAATTATCCAGGCTCCATGTTTCAGTAAAGAGTTTTGCTTAAATATGCCAGATATTGTTAAAAACACAAAGAACACTGTTCATAAACACCAGGCTTTATACTGATCCAAAAGCCCATGTTTATTTGTGTGGTCAATAGACTGCATATTTAAGAATCATGTAAATAATAAAGTCAAACTATTTGGTATGAGTGAAATTGATGGGCTCAATAATCAGACACATTTGTGGACTGCTGTATCTGTACATATGCTACTGATGAGAAATAGTGACCGTATACATGTGACAGAATTTATGGAAGCATTATTTCAAAATTTACATATTCCATTCTGGAAAAAAAAAAGTTCTCTTCTTTCTTTGTGAATACAATTAGAAAAAAGAAATGTTTTTTTAAATGACTGCAATGACTATTCCTTAGCTATTTTCCAAGTAAAAAGCAACAAAGCCGTCAAGACCAATCAGACCTGGAATGGAAAATGTTTCTAACCATTAAATATAATCAAAATACTTGGATAATGTCTTATGTCTTACATTGGGTGTGGGGGGAGGGAGAAGTAGGTAAATCTTTACTTCTGAACTAAGACAATAGTGTTTCTCCCTACCAGAAAGAAATCAAACTTGAAAAAATCTTCAATCTCACCGAATAAAGAGTTCAATCATAACTAGTTTCAGAATATGTACGTTTTCTTGAAATGCTCCCAAATTTCTTTTGATCAATAAATGTTTCTTTTGACTGAATAAACTTGGTTTTTCTTGTTTTTGTTTTTGGGAGTGTTTGTTTGTTTGTTTGTTTGGTTTTGGTATGCCCCTGTTCTTCTGTCTATGGTGCCTGCAACCCAAAATCAAAATAATGTTCACTACAGATAGCTCAGGCCCAAGCCCAAGTAACCACCAATTGTCAACTAATTTTTTTAATGTGCTGAAGCACGATTAAATGACTATTTTCTTCTGTTTAGCTTTAGGCAAAAGTTAGTTAACTCCTGTCCAAGTGAGGACTTATTCCATCATTGATTTCTGACTTTTAAAGCTATTGATGTTTATTCTTACAGGCTGTATTTATTTTCCTCAGACAGAGCCAGAGATCAGTGTTGAAACAGACATATAACTAACTCAAAATTATTTTCTGATTTTCAGTAAAGCATAACTGGTCATTTGCAGAACTTTGCCCCTCTATCTAGAATGGAAACTTTTCATTTCTGCACTCAGAGGTAGGCATCTTCTCTTGATCACAGCTCACTTTCTCTCAGAGCTTGGATGAGACCTCACAACAAAACTCACAAGCTAGCTGTCTCAGAGACGAAAGCTGGTAACAGAGATGAAACCTCCTTGCTCTCCTGACCTATGTGCAAATGGAAGTGAGCTTTTTTCACATGATAGGAAACATACAAAGTAGCTTCTCCTTCATGTCACATTCTCAGTAACTGAAGAAAATGCTGTTGAGGGGACCTTCAGAATTGAGAAATAGACCAAAAAAAAAAAAAAAAAAAGATAAAAAGACAAAAAGAAAAAGAAGGAAAAGATTGCGTCATTTGCATCCTGTAACAATAATAGTTGTATTGGCAAAATCAATGCAGAATAGCAGATAGTCAAACAGAAGTTCTAAGGTCTCAGTGAAATCAGGACTGAAAAATCCATATCCTCAGCAAACTCAACCAAGTTTCTCTACTGCGAAGTCATGTGGGTGTATATATTGTGACTCTTGTCCTTAGAACTACAGTTCACAGGGGAGACTGTGCCGGTATTGCTTTAAATTGCAATTTAAAACGGAAGAGCTGATTAACACGGAGGTCACAGACCAGATGGAAATATTTAACTTTGATTTGAATCAGCTTCACAGAGGACATTTTAAGGTATCAGACCAATACTAAGTAAAAGCAGAGAACAGTACCTTGGGTAACTAAAGAAAAAAGCATAAAAGAAAAAATGGCAATTTGGGGGGTATATATTTTAAAGTTAGTTGTAACTTGAATTTTGCTTATTTGCAATCTTATGACTATACGTAGCTCCATGTTAAAACAAGGCCAATATTTTAGAGGTAACCTAGCAATGTGCATTAGGAAATCTATCTAAATCCTGATTAGCAATAACTGCTGCTTAAAATATTAGAATCCATTTTAGCATTCAACAATATAATTATTTTAGCATTCTCAATATCTTTTTTAAGACATCTCATAATATACCTTTTTATAAATGTAAAAAGTTTTAGCATTTATAAAAAGTTTTTTTTATATTTTGTTGTTTTAAACAGGATCAAATACATACTATGGTAGAAAAAGAGATTCCAAATTACACATTTGGTAATTTATACTGAGTTTTAAGAGATAAGAATCTAGTTCTTTCCCAAATTTTAAGGATGGATAATTTGCTTTTTGTTACAGGGTAAACATTACCATCACTCAGAAAAAATATTTAACATAAATGAATGTAAAATATTAATATAAAAATTACTGTCAAGAATGTATTATTTAATCTATGACAACTGAGTTATTTCACAAAGCATTTTGTTCACTGATTCATTATTTTATTTGAAAAGTTAGGGTAGTTTAGATTCTTCTAATATCTAAATCCAGTGGGAAATATATTTATAAGTATTATCTCATGTCAGTCCAGGGAGCTAGAACAACAGTTCTGCCATGAAATGGGAGCCTGTAGTAAAAGCAATTTAAGTAAATTGAAGATGAATGGTTCCACTCATATAGTGATCAGTTATCTCCTTTCCAAATGAGATCTTAAATAATATTCTCTTTTACTTGAGTATTTATCCTCATACAGTTTTGATTACTTTCCTTTTGCCATTACTACATTCACACTTCTAACCTGGAGATTCTGAATAAATAATTTGCTTCTTTATAATTGCTCAGTTTTAGAATTGTGAATGACTTACCTGGATAATGACTAGTTTGTATTTGTTGCCAACCATCTGCAATGACCCTTATCCTAATCCTATGTCAGAATAGGGGCATTTGTGAAATAAAGGAGGAAGATGAAAAGTAATAACTTGTCTATTTTTGTACTTACTTCTTTGAATAGGGACTCTCTGGCCTAAGATCCAAGGTTTAGATTTACTTTAAAAAATACAGAATTATATTTTAGAGTAGATTCTGCCAGCACAACAGTGTTTCCTACTATTGAGACACACATACTGTCTGTAAGAACTGGAGAGATTCTTTATATTTGCTGTGTTTGGTGTTTTAAATCTCCTAAATTTTCTTTCCCAAACAAATGGAAACATACAGACGTTGCATTGTAAATGTACACAATGGTGTGAGCTAACCTGAAATAATATGGCCGTTGTCTGTGACTCTTTTTTAAAAACCCTTCTCGTAGCAGCTGCTTCTGACTTCAGTTTTAAAACATTATTTCCATGCACATCCATGAATTATTTAGAATTCCTTAGTTTATGACACTCCTCTGCTCCTGCTGGTTACAACGTTGGTTTTGAATAATCGTCCTTAGAAGATAAAGCACATACAAAATTGAATTTCATAAGCACCACCCAAGCATGCTGAGCTCTCTAGAATGCTTTTACTTTCCAGATTGACTGAGTTGTTCAGTAAAGTGAGTATATAGTTCATTAGAATTTTAATATAAAACCTTGTAAAAGGAAAGTTGAGTAAATACAGTATCTATAATAAAATGGAAAAAATAAAGAATAATTTTACATTATAAACATTATATTTGGAAACAGAAAGTCCTAAGTTTTATTTAATTAAAAGTCATCAGGGATGATCCAGCTCTCCAAAAAGTTTCCCACTTGCATTTTCAAGTTAACTAAAGTTTTACTCTAATATCTTTTTTAAATATTCAAATCTGGTTTAGAAAATTATTCTTTATTAATATGCAATAATCTCAATTTCTTCAGCAAAGAAATGGTGTTAAAATGTCCCTAGCTATTTAAAGGAAAAATAAAATTTTAATCAATTGTCAAAATATTTCCAACCAACATGATCACACAGTCTACATTGTAGACAAGGTATCTCCGTATTTGAGGCGAAGGTAACATTATTTGAGTGAAACAGCACCAAGAAGCATGTGATGCAATCTGTCTTTCCAAACCAAACCTAGCTTCTTTCCATCTCTTTTTGCTGTTGCCTTTTCCTCTTTCCCCTCTCTTTTCTTGATCTTTCTCCCCATAACTTCCTGCAGGTCTCATTGAGGTTTTGATCTTCTCACTGCTCAACTCAAATAGGGCCTCTATGACCAAGCAGGTTTTTCTATTTTACTTGAATTTTCATCCAGATGATTTGCATCCTAGAGACACAACCCCATTTTTCAGAATAAGATCTGGCAACACTCAGCTGTGGGCTTCAATCGTTCAGATGCCAAAATGCAAGGTGCTATGATGGAGTTTTATAGTGTCTAGTGGAAAAACTCGTAAGTGAAATTCTTCTCCATCAACTTTCTTACATTAAAAGGGTCAATTTTTAAAAATAAACTCAGCTTTATGGAAGAATCATCAAACACAAAGGCATGGTTCCTTAGGGCAATGTGTCTCAGTTAAGACACATTTTTACAATTTTTTCTATTCCAAACGTTTGATCATTTTATTATGTTTGAGGGAGTTAAAACTTTCTCTTCTGATGATTCTTACATTCTCCAATAAATGTTGTTATAAAAACTGTAAACAAATCTGACTGAATACAAAATTACCATCTAAGAATATAGCCTAAAATAATCATTTCCAAAAGAATTTAAACAAAATGAAAGCAGACAGTTTTTCGGTATTTATAGTAGAAACAGGTCTAGAAAATTTTCTTGATAATATAGCTGTGAAAAAGATATTCTGATATATTTTAAGAATGACACATCAGCTTCATCAATATTAGAATTTAAAATATATAATATACATCACTTTAGGA